>NW_026946007.1:0-12500 GCF_034702125.1 Engraulis encrasicolus
TGGTTTGTGTGTGTGTGTGTGTGTGTGTGTGTGTGTGTGTGTGTGTGTGTGTGTTTGTCCTGGTGACTCATCACTTCCCCGTAGAAGCCCCGACGGCGGGCAAGTAGAGCGGTTGCCAGATGTGGCTGATGATTTCCAGCAAGTAGGGAGTAGATCACGCTCATTTTTTTTCTCTTTCTTTTTCTTTTCTTTTTATTCCTGCATCGCGGACCCTCTGAAAAAGAAAATAAAAAGAAAGAAGAAGAAACTGAGTGAGAACTATTCCTTACTTTCATAATTACTTCAGAGACGCACCAACAAGAAGGAAGAGGGTGGTGTGTGGAACATACCTTTGTGATGATTTCCAGCCCAAACAAAATGCCCCAAAACTAAATCCCAGCTCAGTTTTGAGCCTAATTCTATTGATTTCTCTGGCCATGAATCTAGAGAAAAAACCCCGCCAAACAACTTTTCTTTTGCCCACTGATGATCATCCAAAACGGCCCAATTGGGGGGGATACTGTCCAATCTGGCAACGCAGCTCGCTGCTGGCCCCGGTGTGCGGCTGATGCAGGGTGTGGCCCCTATAAACACTCTGGATTCTAGTGTGGACACACGCATGCACACACACTGAAATACACACTCTAAAACACACACACATCACACTGAAATAAACACTCTAAAACACACACACACACACTGAAATACAAACTCTAAAACACACACACACACACACACACACACACACACACACACACACACACACACACACACGTATCAGGTCTTTTCGTCGAATGAATTGGTGAGAGGGGACCATTCGAACAAAACGTTGGACCATTAGTATAAGGCTGGGGATCTTTAGTCGAGGATGGTCCGTCTACCGCAAAAGCCAACGAAAGGTCCTTAAAATTGAACTAAAGATCCTTAGGTTTCAACTAAAGGTCCCTTCAGTCTGCCTATATTAGAAATGTAAATCAGATTTTTTTAATGCTCATTTTAACGGGTTTTCTTAGAATCAGCTTTTTTCATGCTCATTTTAACGGTTTTGTCTATTTAAATATGTTCATTTGAACGGTTTTGTCTAGCCTATTTTAAATAGCCTATTTGTTTTTTGTTGATTTAAACATGTAAATCTATAAATAAAATGTACTTAGGCTACTCGTTTTTACTGGTAGGCTATGTTTGTTGTTGTTTTTATACGATTAAGTCCCATGGCTACAGTAAAGAGAGAGAGAGAAGTTAAATCGTTAACACTGCATATGAGCGCGCTCTCTCTCTCTCTCTCTCTCTCTCTCTCTGCCCGGCGAGGCAATGTTCTTGGGCGGTAACTTTTTAGATGCGAAGCACCAGCAACAAGAGAATGCTGTCTGCCTTACACACAACAAAGTTCGCGCATGAGCCAGAGCACTATGCATATAACAGTGTTGAAAACATTACAGAACCCATGCACCTGTGTTAAGTCCATGGCTACAGTAAAGAGAGAGAGAGAGAAGTTAAATCGTTACATTAACACTGGACCGCTCTCTCTCTCTCTCTCTCTCTCTCATTCTATCCTCTCTCTCTCTCTCTCTCTCTCTCCTCTCCTCTCATCTCTCCCTGCCCGGCGAGGCAATGTTCTTGGGCTATAGTTTTATTAATTGAATAAGCTGCCTATTTTGTTTTCATATCCTGTCTTTTATTGTTGGAAATCGTCCATCGATCCAGTCAGGCTGCCTATTTTATATCCTATTATTCCCGTGTGTCCTAGGCCTATTTCTTTTGTTCGAAGTCTAAATATATAACTAATATATAACTGATTTACCCCGCGATTCATATAGGCCTAGGCCTAATAACGGCACAAACTGAATGACAATAAATAGTTCGCGCATGAGGCAGAAAAAATAACAGTGTCGGAAAACATTATAGAACCCCTGCACCCGTGTTAAGTCCATGGCTACAGTAAAACAAAAACAAAAACACTAAGAGCGAGAGAGAAGTGAAATCGCTATATTAACACTGCATAGGAGCGCGTTCTCTCTCTCTCTCTCTATGTATCTAGTAGGCCTATCTAGTAATCTAGTATGTAAATCAAATGTTTTTTTTTTTTTGCTGTTTTCAGATGTGCTTCATAAATAAAATGTACTTAGGCCTACTCATTTTAACTGGTATGTTGTCGGTTTTTTACGTTTATGCCGTTACATTTTTTTGACAATTATCTAGGTTACTTTCTACTCCTTACATTTCTGGAACAATATTTGAGAAGCTTTTTTTCACTTTTACGCCGTTACTTTACTCCGTTACATTTTTGACAAATATCTGTAGGCCTATGTTACTTTCTACTCCTTACATTTCTGGAACAGTATTTGAGTAGGCCCTAGCCCCAGCTGCGGGCAGAGAGGCGGGAATCGCTTTGAATCAGGGCAGCGTGCGTCTACTGAGCACATTTGGTTGTCATGCAGCGAGTTTTCTGACTTTCCGGTAACTTTTTAGATGAACGCTTCTAGCTACCGTCTTCTGTAGGTCTGGAATATACCCACGTGTGGAGTAGGCCTAGAGGTGCGCGGTGGATGTATTATTTCATCCGCAACCACTTCTTAGAATTTCTAATCCACCTGCTATCCACCCGCCCTAATGTTTTTTCTCCAATTTCCAAAACCGAATCCACCCGCCATCCGCCTATTAGTTTTTAGTATTTAAGATGCCTGGGGCACATAGTCGATCGTCTTTTTCAAGCAGTGCAGGTCATTTACATCTTGCCAGCCTATGTTTTAAAAAAATCTCTAACTTACAGCGATTCCCAAGTTGTCTCCACCCATCGCACAAACGTGCGGATGCTTTAATGCAGCCTACATTTTAGCAGTTTAAATACCTCCAGTCCAAGCAGCACAATCGAAACTATTGGCTATCTAGCTTACAATTTTGGCTGGTATCCAATAAGACGAGTCAAGTGACAGTAGAGTCTTGCAAAGAGTGCAGAGAATTATGTCGCGCGTGTGTGTGTGAGCGAGAGAGGGAGAGAGAGGGAGCGATTCCAAACTTGTCTCCATCCATCGCACAACGTGAAAGCTAACGTGTATGCTTTAATGCAGCCTAAATTGTACCAGTTTTGCCTCCTCTCCAAGCACCTTTTTAAGTGGTGGCAACCATGCATGTTTTCAACAGGGCCACGCAGAGTGGACAGTGGAATGCTGCTTGAAATAAGTCGATAATGAATAAAATATTATGCGCAACGTCTACAAGAAAAGTAATGGCTATTATTACCGTTGCGCGTAAAGATGAGGAAGGGATGGATAGATGGATGGATGCTGTCCTATGGAAGGGGCCGTCAAACAGTCTACATGACATCTTCATTAAAGTCGTTAAATAAGTATCCATAGCCTACTGTGTTTGACGGCCCCATCGTCTTGCAAATATTTACGCGCAACGGTCATAATGGCGTCTCGCACTACACATGCTCGGATGATGCCAGAGGCGAATAGCAAACAGCCAAATTAAGGCATATTCGACATAGACTACCACGACAAGTTACCGTTTGGGTCGCAGTTGGATGTTTATTCAGTAGAATTATGTGCGTAATATCAGCTCCATCCACCAAATGCAGCACAATCCCCGTTACTTTCACGTGAGGTTCAAATGGACATTACTCGACAAAATGCAAGTCTGGGTACCAACAACTGAAGTAGGCTACAACATAGAATATGTACCACATATAGGGGTATTTTCATTTTCAGTCCTTTATGTGCGTTATGCCCAGCTTTTATTGAATTCAGCGCAGGTTTTGAAGTTCACCAAACGAGCATCAACTTTGTGCAAGTCATTAAAACTCTTTTTTTACCAGCACTGACGTGTAAACTGTTTCATTTATTAACTAATTGCACTTTCTGCCTTCTCGTTTCACATGTGATAAATCCACTTAGTATGCTTTATCCAATTAGCCATGGATGCAGGATCATTCACTGGACTGGACACTATTGTAAGAGGTGAAATTTAGACCACGATTCAGGAACGACAGACAACGGGAGTAAAGGTTATGGTAGTTTTATTTTTACAATTTCATAAAATACAATTAGGAGGGAAAACCACCACAATATCCATGCAACCAGCAGCGTCTGTAAACTGCTATCTTCTTTGAATAAATGAATAAATAATCACAATCTGGAGACACTCGGACGATAGTAGCCTACAAAAGTTAAGTTAAGTTAAGTTAAGTTACACACTCAGCCACTGCTGCCGGACGTTGGCTCGTCAATTACTTAATCAACTATAACACGTGCAATAGCCTACCCAAATGCAATGCAGTTCCCAAATGCAGTTCCCAAAGCTACCGGCCGCGCGCAATGGATACCTACAGCAGCCCTGCCCCACCCCAGCGTGTAGCGCACAAGTCTACACTATTGTCCGAATATTGTTATTTCAAGACAGCAAACTGTCACTGTCCGCCGGCCGCTGTCGTGACATATTTTATTAACACTAGTATGTGAGTAACAAGTGAGGAGTTCCTTGATAGTTTCCTTAATACTGTCGCAGATCAGATAGTTCATTTCTAAATGATCCTGTTATGTACCCAGGGCCGGTTTTTAGCATAGGCCGGCTAGGCGGTCGCCTAGAGCGCCATGTGAAGAAGGGGCGCCGAAATGGCGCTCTCCTATGCATAATTTTGCGATATGAAGTTTTTTTATGAAGTCGCAATCAACAGAGAGTGGCGAAAGCGCTCCTCACGGCAAAGCGCCCCTCAGCCAATAGTAATATCTCTTCCAACTGTCTCTGGGAAGTCTGTGAACCAATAAACAGACAGTTCTGAGAAAGGGGGCGGGACGAGTGACAGCGTGCGGTCTATTTTGAATTTGGAGACTCACTCGAGAGACAGAGGGGGCAAGCGCAAACAGTAGTGCTGCTCTGCTGGATGGAGATTATTATGTTCTCATTAAACCACTCATTGCATGATGCAGGAGTTTCAGAGGGTGTTTTGGAACTATGTGATTTAATCAGCAACCGTTTGTGATTATGGAAAGCCTAATAGTTATGAGGTTACTATTTGGAATTAGAGAGAAAAAGAGCTTTGTTTTTGATCAGAGAAATCGCTAGTTAGCATGCTAACATTAGCCAAGTATGCCAAGCAATGAAATCCAGTAAAGTAGCTGTTAGTAGCCTACTCACTACATAACACCCACCTGATATCATAATACTTGCTTAGGTTGACAAGCAATGTAAAGTAAGACTGGTGCAATGTTTAAAACAATTTTAGCTGCCATATCTCCTTCCATCCACATGAATTACCTGCTTGTTGTAAGCTTAAAAAAACATTAATTTCCAGACCAGAATGACATAGCCTACATTAATCATGTAACAGAACCATGCACAGCAGACAAGTGAGGCTATTTACTATATTTTGTATATTATGAAATTCAATAGCGTGACAGCTCTTCTCCCTTTCTCTAACCCTGTCCCTCCAAACACATAGATAGCCCCCTTCTCATTCTCCTACTCACAAATGCACCACTATTTCCAGTCCAGAAATGAAATTGGTTTGGAAGACAGCACAAATGTGTAGCTTATTAAAATTGTTATGCTGCCATGCTTTGTGATGCTGTAGATAGTGTAGATCAATGCAGACCTCCTTGGTAGGCTTATTGTCTACACATGCATTTTACATGCAAATGTACTGTATCACTCTCCTGGCATTTCAATTTCACGTTACAATTCAAACACATTGGGGGCCCCACCACCATCACATCCAACACACCACATAGTGAAGCTACTTTCATGCGACTCAATCTGATGTGTTGGTCGCCTGTCAAAAAGAACCACAAATCCATTTGATGAAAAACGGTTATTGTTCTTGATGCTATTTAGTTAAGCTTACTAAGGATATTAGTCTTGTGTTCTGTGAGGTATAAGAAAGATTTTTTTTTTTTCTTTCAAAGGTAGGGGGGGGGGGGCGCCAGAAATCAAACTCGCCTAGGGCACCAAATAAGCCAGAACCGGCCCTGTATGAACCCGAGTTTAGTAGATATCGCGCAGTGAACGAGGCAGCCTGCAAACAGTTTGAAGCGCAATGTGGCTGTAACAAGTTAGAAAGTAGCCAGGCCCGGAGTGGACCCTTTTCTCAGTCCGGGAATTTAATTCAAATTCAGGCCACTCTGATACGGAGGACAAAATGCACGCCTCCCTCTTAACATCTGACTTCCCTATCGCTGACTTCCCTATCACTATTCCCTATGTAATGATTGTTTATGTTGTGCTTATGGGTGGGGTGATTGGTTGTGGAGCGGGGAGGGAGCAGGGATAGCAGTGGGTGACTTAATGTCGTGCACCTGTGGGCTAATTGGGGACGCGCTGTGGATCATTAGAGGTGATGGTGGCGTTTGGGAGTGGAAAGGAGAGAAATAGAAGTGGGAAGCACACGGTAGTGGTGCTGGGAAGGAGCAGAACGCTTTCCACGTCGAGTCGCACTCGCTGTTGGGGGGTGGTTGCCGTTCGTAGTCGCTTAGGGCTACCGGCGGCGAAGATAGACAGCGGGCAGCGTGAGAGAGGGCCGGGCTGCTAGGAGTGGAAGCTAGCGTGTGCCTCACGCTGAGCTACACTCGAGGTTGGGGGGCGGGGGCCGTTCGTAGCCGGTTAGGGCTGCCGACGGTGAAGACAGTTATCGGGGTGCGAGGTGAGTAGGGCCGGGAATTGTAGGAGTGTGGACTCAACGGTGCGACTTCCCAGCCAGGAGTATTCTGGCCTCCCATTCACCACCAGAGCCTCCACTCGCTTCTCAGCGTCATACCCAGACCCCGGGGGAGGGTCTCGTTGCTCCACGGGACAGCTAAGTTTTAAAACGATATCGTGTGTGTGTGTGTGTGTGTGTGTGTGTGTGTGAGCGTGTGTTTTAATTATGGCCATGTGTGCGGGCGGGGAGAGTCGCGGGGAAACCAATGTCATGTTATAGCCCTAGCCTATTGTGTGTACTATTTTGCATGGTTTATGGTGTGCAATACCCTTGTGGGAAATGTATGGGGTTTGATGGGTAACGCATGTTTAGCTCCAGTACTGTAGTGGGGATTTTGCATGTCTCGTGTGCAGTGCCTTAAACCTGCTAAAGTTTGATGTGTGCCAGCATTCGAATTTAGTACCGTAGTTGTGTGGTGTGAATCCAAGTGTGCCGTGCCTTGGGGTTAATGTATTGGGGTTAGATGTGTGTTGCCCGTCAAATGGTGTACTGTGTGGAGGTGTGTATTTAATAGACTAGCTTGCCATGGTTTGGCCGTGTGGGACTTTGTAGTGGTGTGTACAGCCGCTGTTCCATGTGTTGATTCGCCCGCGGGCTCTGACCCCGCTTCGTCACAGGCCCTTTTAAATGAATTTTTGTAATAAATAAAATTGCTGTTTTTCCTCTCCAAATTGTTGTCTGCCTATACTCTGTTCTCCGACTCACACTCAAGGTTTATTACAATATAATAAACCTTGAGTGTGAGTCGGAGAACAGAGTATAGGCAGACAACAATTTGGAGAGGAAAAACAGCAATTTTATTTATTACAAAAATTCATTTAAAAGGGCCTGTGACGAAGCGGGGTCAGAGCCCGCGGGCGAATCAACACATGGAACAGCGGCTGTACACACCACTACAAAGTCCCACACGGCCAAACCATGGCAAGCTAGTCTATTAAATACACACCTCCACACAGTACACCATTTGACGGGCAACACACATCTAACCCCAATACATTAACCCCAAGGCACGGCACACTTGGATTCACACCACACAACTACGGTACTAAATTCGAATGCTGGCACACATCAAACTTTAGCAGGTTTAAGGCACTGCACACGAGACATGCAAAATCCCCACTACAGTACTGGAGCTAAACATGCGTTACCCATCAAACCCCATACATTTCCCACAAGGGTATTGCACACCATAAACCATGCAAAATAGTACACACAATAGGCTAGGGCTATAACATGACATTGGTTTCCCCGCGACTCTCCCCGCCCGCACACATGGCCATAATTAAAACACACGCTCACACACACACACACACACACACACACACACACACACACGATATCGTTTTAAAACTTAGCTGTCCCGTGGAGCAACGAGACCCTCCCCCGGGGTCTGGGTATGACGCTGAGAAGCGAGTGGAGGCTCTGGTGGTGAATGGGAGGCCAGAATACTCCTGGCTGGGAAGTCGCACCGTTGAGTCCACACTCCTACAATTCCCGGCCCTACTCACCTCGCACCCCGATAACTGTCTTCACCGTCGGCAGCCCTAACCGGCTACGAACGGCCCCCGCCCCCCAACCTCGAGTGTAGCTCAGCGTGAGGCACACGCTAGCTTCCACTCCTAGCAGCCCGGCCCTCTCTCACGCTGCCCGCTGTCTATCTTCGCCGCCGGTAGCCCTAAGCGACTACGAACGGCAACCACCCCCCAACAGCGAGTGCGACTCGACGTGGAAAGCGTTCTGCTCCTTCCCAGCACCACTACCGTGTGCTTCCCACTTCTATTTCTCTCCTTTCCACTCCCAAACGCCACCATCACCTCTAATGATCCACAGCGCGTCCCCAATTAGCCCACAGGTGCACGACATTAAGTCACCCACTGCTATCCCTGCTCCCTCCCCGCTCCACAACCAATCACCCCACCCATAAGCACAACATAAACAATCATTACACCTATTATTAAATTTAACAATTGAATTAAATGTAGACCTAACTATTTGAATTAACAATCAAAAAGTAATGTAGGCTTCATAGACAATTATTGATTAAACAGTGGTTGCCTGTTTCATTTGGTCTCATTGTGATGCATTTTCATCAATTAGTTCATCTTAAATCCTTACCCGTTTCCACAGTGGTCCTGGGCTCCATGCCTACTGTATTCTGCATACAGCCTATCCTTTCATTCACTTATTTGTTACTTATTTAATTATGGCTTTGTTAAATCATCTGCACGTTTTAATCTACACATATCATGGTTTTCTTCTAGACTGTGCCATACTTTATAGGCCTATCATCATAAACATCTATTTTGACTAACTCTCTTCCTCTACCTGGCCCTTCAGTACTCCTGCCCTCATCTGGATCATCTGCTGTGCTGATGCTAGAAAGCATTCCATAGGCTAAAGTAGACATGTCACATTGAGTTGATGTTTACGCACCTGTAGAAATGCTGCACTATAACAGCGAGACGAAATAGGCTACAGTTGCAGAGGAGCATGACGGCGACTTTGAAACTGTTTACCAAAAACAGCGAATGTAAGGATTCCTTTCCTTGAGGATATTCACTGCAAGCACGGGATGTAGGCGAACGTGTCTGCATGTAGGCTATTTGTGGCATTGCCGCGTCTTTGCATGAACAAATGAAATGGTAATTGAATAATAGTTTGCCAGTATTGCAGGGTGTATTAAACCCAGTGTACGTTGGGGTGCAAGGGAGAGCAAGGAAGAGAGCAGCATCTGTGATTAACCGCTTCGAAATGTGTGCGTAAAACCTGCTGTTAACCAGTGGGTTTTGTGAAGCTTGAAGTGTACCACATTAAAAAAAAGCTTTTCAGATGAGGTTCTGGAATATTTTGTAGTGCATGGGACATTGACAAGGAAAGGTAGCTATGATATCCTCGTGAATAGGTCTTCGACTTTTCAAAATGCCTCCTCTCAACATTCAACATGTAAATGGGTTATTCTGTAGTCCAACGCTATCCTGGCAGGAGAATCATTCGTTACAAATACTGCATACACACTCAGCAATTGTGTCTGTTGGTTTTTGTCCTCCAGGTCTTCATAAAATCATCTACCACCGCTGTGATAATTTGACTACACACCGCTGAACAGTTAACAGTTTTTTAGGCTACTGTATTGACAATTGCAGTCATGCCGCTTGTCTTGAACTGTCTCTTCCCGTTCCATATCGTGACAGCCAGATGAGAAGCGCAAAGGTGGGGGCTATCCGCGATCGCGGAGGAAAGGTGTCAATATCCATAGCCTAACCCTTGAACTGTGGAGCAATTACATATTGTTTAGGTTCTTGAATACTTGGAATTAGCATGGAATTAATTTTCCATTAATAAGGAAACGTGTAAGATTTATCCTCAATCCTCCCCGATAATGTTTTTGTCATAGGCCTAATGTTAATGCCCTCCCCAACACATATCCCCAGTACAATATTGCGACACACGCTTGGCACAATGATAGGCCTACTAAATGAGTTCAATGTTCTTGCAACACTTTTCCCAAGAAAAGTCAGTTTTCATTTCGAGATTCCAGAGCAAATCAGCTGGTACTGCGCTGCTCGCTTGCTGGTCAATAAACGTTGAACTGAACCGTGTTGTGTGCGTGTGTGGCTATGTGTGTACCATCGTATGTCCATGATCGTCCGTGCTCTTATCATGCAAATGACATGTCATGCAGGCAAGGGCGTCCGTTTGATTTTATAAGTGCTGGCCCGGACAATTACCATAAACCCGAGTAAGGTTTGAAAAGTGCTGGGTACAAGATAAGGCTACTTCCGATTTGAGGTTTCATGATAAATAGCCTAATACGCATTGGCGTATTGACGCATAAGGTGGCCATGTTAAAAATTAAAAGCCATCTGCGCTGTCTTGTTTATTTCTGATATCCTGCGCTGAAGTCATCTTTATCATAGGCTACATATTATGAATGCAACGGTAACTGAGTGGTTAACCCATCATAACTACATGTAGCCTTGCATAATGGTGCACGTCAATTTGTTGTCATAACTTCGCTCTGTCCCTTTTGATTTCCTCAAGCAATTCATCCCTTTTGTCATTGTCCCTGTTTTACTGTTAGTCTTATGGACCTAGGGCGTATCGATCACCATTATTTGCCTGAAACCTGCAAACTAAACACTGCATGCGCGCAGCCACACAGAGCATTCTCTGTGTCAAAGGAACCCTTTCTCCGCGCCTGTGCGGCATTCTCCTTATCGCTCCTAGAATGGCAATACATGTTGGCAGACTTTATTTTGCATAATTCACGATTATCTGGATATATTTGGCTAGGTTACTCAGCAAAGAACATCATTAACGTTAGTGAGGTAACTTTTGGTGTGCTGATACAAACACCAACGGTGAATCACGACGCAGGTACTTCCCCAACCATAGCCTACTGAAAAGGTCCATAGCCATTGTGTTCAACGCCCTTTGATAGGCTCTGCCTGTATCAGGGTCGATAGGCTAATGATGGTGGTCAGGGCGCACATCAGTGTTTGGGTTGTCTATGCTTTTTTCTGGAATACTGTGCCGATTAGATAGAAATGATCATGTTATGAACCCGAGTTTAGTAGATATCGCGCGGTGAACGAGGCAGCCTGCAAACAGTTTGAAGCGCAATGTGGCTGTAACAAGTTAGAAAGTAGCCAAACCATGTTGCTTGTTAACCTGTTTAAATTATGAGCGTTCCACGAACTATCTTTCTTTGCGCACGCTATAAACTATGGTTAACTATGTATGCTTTATAATGTTGGTAAGGGCGGGATAAGCGGGATAATGTATTGTCCACACGTGACTACGGAAAATACATTTCCCTTCAGAGATAACAGCACTCCGCCTTCGGCGTCGGGGGTGTTATTCGCCCCGTAGGGAAACATTTTCTTATTCATGTGTGGACAATACATTATCCCTTAGGCCTACCTTTAAATTGATGTCGTACATTTTAAAACATTTCGTTGATATTGTAGTGGTGCAAACGACTGTAGTTATGAGATGGGCGCCAGCCAGGCAGCAAGACTGCCTACCTTTCCAAAAATGAATAAAAATCAGTGACCAACACACTAGAAATAATTCATATCAACACAACGAATATCTTTTCTTACGTTTAGTAGTGCACTTTTGCAAAACCCTCTCAATTTGGAACAGCTCACATCAATGTCTGGCTTTAGCGATTCTTGCCAATGGTGATCTTCTCGGCGCACACTTCATGGTTCCCTCTCTCTTGCTCTCTCGGCTTGTTGCTTCCTGACAGTCTCACCCGCCATTTGAAATTAACTCCATTTTATAGGCTGCGCGTGTAGTTCACAGGGGGTAACGCTGTTATCTCACTCCGGAGGAGGCAGAGGCAGTCCGTTACAATATAGTATATATAAAATAGGCTATAAAATAGGCCTAATGATAAAAAAAGCAGCCTGAACTAAAATTAATAATTAATTTAAAAAAATAGAGACGCACGCACTTTCTACATGGTTCGATTTTTGTTTTCATTGCATTGTGGTGGTAGGCACACAAGTTTGATAAAATATAAAAAAATAATAGGCTAATAAAATAGGCAGACTAAACTAAACATCTGCCCAGTTACACGAAAGGTCTGCATGGATTGAACGTAACGTCCTTAGGTCTTCGACGAAAAATCCTCAGGTACTGCACGAAACGCCCCATGCCTTCTACGAATAATCCAACGTTTTGTTCGAATGGTCCCCTCTCACCAATTCATTCGACGAATCGTCTCGAATTCCACACACACACACACACACACACACACTGTAAACGCTTTCTCTCTCTCACACACACTCTCTCTCTCTCTCTCTCTCTCTCTCTCTCT
>NW_026946008.1:0-7500 GCF_034702125.1 Engraulis encrasicolus
GCATAAGTAGTACACCTTGCATTAATAGGTATTAACCCTCAGTTAGTTGACCCACCCCCCGACCCCCGACAATATCCTCAACCAGACTTGTCCTGTAATTGCAGATCAGATTAAACAAAACAATCAGGATGTATCTTGTCTCCCCTCTTCTTTTGGAGAACTGCCTTCTCGTCAGCAAGTTTTCTGGGATGTCTGGAGAGCATAGCTTTATTGACTTCATGCCATATAATCTCAATTGGATTTTTAGTCAGGGCTTTGACTGGGCTAATTCCAGAATGTGTACTTCATTGTTAATAGACGAGCCATTTCTAAATGTCGATTTGCTTCTTAAGTATGGGTTGTTGTCACATTTCAGACACACCATCCTCATTGTGTGCTTCAACTGTGTGACAAGACTTCCTAAACTTTTTTTTTTATCTGCAAAATATCACAATAAACTTGAGTTCATTGCTCCACTGATAATAGCAAACTTTCAAGGGCCTGAGGCAGCAAGGTAGCCACATATAATGATGCTCCCGCCACCATACTCAGAAGTGGAGATGTAACCAAGAATAGCTAAAAATGGGTTTCATTCTGCCAATCTAAAATTAATGGGGTTTCTGTCCAAAAAAATATTGCTGCACCTTTGAGGTTTGCGAAAAAGCATTTATATGCTTCATAAAATTACTGCTAAATATTCTGTAGACCAACGTTGAAACCAAAATTGAATTTTTCAGAGGAACACATAGTATCATGTTTGGAGGAGAACTGGAGAACCACACCTTCACCAAAACATCATCTCCACTTTTGAGTATGGTGGCGGGAGCATCATTATATGCGGCTACCTTGGTGCCTCAGGCCCTTGTCAGTTAGCTATTATCAGTGGAACAATGAACTCAGAAGTTTATTGAGATATTTTACAGAAAAATGTGAGGTAGTCTGTCACACAGTTGAGGCACACAAGAGGATGGGTGCTGAAATGGGACAACAACCCATATTTTAGAGGCAATTGACTTTTGAATTGCTTCATAAGAATGAAATACACATTCTGGAATAGCCCAGTCAAAGCTCTGACAAAAAACATTTGAGATGATATGGCATGAAGTCAAGAAAGAATTCACTCCAGATATCCCAAAAACCTTGCTGAAGAAGGGCAATTTTCTAAAGAAGAGGGAGACAAGACACATCCAGATTGTTTTGTTAATCTGATCTGCAACTACAGGAAACATCTGGTTGAGGTTATTGCAACTAACTTAGGGTTAAAACCTATTGAATGCAAGGGTGTACTTACTTATGCCTTGCTGTCCTGTGAATGTTTACATCGTATGGCCAATGAAAATATGAAAACTTGTAAATGTTTGGGTTGAATTAGTTAAAGCAGACTCTGGTTGTTCCTTCTTGTGATTTCCAGTAAGATCAGACCATGTTTTATGACCAATTTTGACAGAAATGTAAGAAATTTCAAAGGGTGTACAAACTTTTTCCTGGGACTGTATATCTCCATTTTCTACAATTTTGAATTTCCAGAAATAGACATTTTTTAGCTGCATTTTTAGCTTACTCTACTTTGGTCATACCAGTAAATATTAGTTCGTTATTTCGTAAATATTCATCAAAAGATCAAATTTGACAGTATACAGCACAGTTTCAATGAGCAGCATAGTTGCAGTACCTTTTTTGACCATTTCCTGCACAGTGTCCCTTTAACCTTTTTAGAATAAAAGCCCCCCTGGGCGTCATCATAAGCCCACCAACACCCCCTTGACCTCATCATAAGCCCACCAACACCCCCTTGACCTCATCATAAGCCCACCAACACCCCCTGGGCGTCATCATACGCCCACCAACACCCCCTGGGCGTCATCATACGCCCACCAACACCCCCTGGGCGTCATCATAAGCCCACCAACACCCCCTGGGCGTCATCATAAGCCCACCAACACCCCCTTGACTTGATCAGAAGCATGAAAATGCCCCATTGGTATTACAGAATAATAAACAACTACCACAGTGACCCCCAATGGCAACTAAGCACCGCCCCTTATGGGCTGTATCCTTCTCAACGTCCCCTTAGGGCAGTTAGTGTTTCTCATCGTCCCCTTAGGACCACAGTGTTTCTCAACGCCCCCTTAGGGCCACAGTGTACTCTACTGCAGTGTTTCTCAATCTTTTTTTAGGCGAGACACCCTTTCAATTCATGAACAATTTCAAGGCACCCCAAACCAACAAGCCGTAACATGGCATTGCATCCGATACCACACAAGCTTAGAAAAGTAACACATTTGGAGACGTCAGGCGACCTACGTTCGAAGTTGCAGATGACTGGGGCGACCTATATTTACCTTATTGTGCGTAAATGGCAGATGAAAGATTCCACTGACTAACATTAACTTATCAATTCAGACAAATATGTATTATATTACATAATTTATTTATCAGCCATGTTTCTGCGGCACCCCTGAGGGGGGGCCCCGCACCCCTGTTGGGGAAAACTTGCTTTGGGGGGGGGGGGGGGGGTGGGGGAAACACTGAAAATATAAATTGTAATATAATAAACTGAAAATGGACTTAATTACAATACACCTCCCTTATCTTGTGACAAAACTTTGTGGTCAAATTGTGTCACAGATTAATGAACAAAATTCAAGAGACACCGCACACTGCTTACTATTCATTACTTTGTGTGAATTGCAATATCCAACCCAATACCGTCTTTGAAGGCATTTTCCTCAGTTTCAATCTTGGTGAATTTACAGCACCTTGCTGTAGGGCGGTAACAGGCTCTATGATGATACTTCATGTAATAAAAACAACATTCTTTGGAGTGCACGACGACCTATTTATGGGGGCGTGCGTGGCAGGCCCCTCCCCTGCAACGTAGGTGGCAGGGCCTGTCATCGCTGCTTGCGATATTAACTATAAGTAGAGGTGCCCCGAAATGAAAATGTGTGGCCTAAACCGAATCCAAATAATAATGAATCACTTGGCCGAATACCGAAACTGAATATTACAATTCAGTTAAAAGTTATCAAACGTTTTCACTATTTTAAAATAATGCTTAGATCTACGGATTACAATAAAGGTTCAGAAATGTTTCTGAAAGAAAATAAATGTCTATTTGAAGTCTTCAACTGAAATTAGTGTAATTAATGCCCATTTTCAGTTCATTTTCTATTCGGCCTTCGATTCGGCCGCTCAATTGGCTTTGGAGGTGCACAGAAAATTCGGCCGCAGAAAACAATCGTCCGAAAACGCAAAAAAAGACACTTTCGGTTTTCGGACAATTTGCGGTGTTCAGAGTATTGTGGGATGCCTTGGCACCACGGGGGCATCAATTCTTGAGCTTGCACACACACGCACACACACACACACACACCACCACCCCCCCCACCACACACACAAACACACACACACAAAACCCCCCCCCCCCTCCACACACACACACACACACACACACACAAACACACAACACCACCCCCTCCACACACACACACACAACACTACCCCCTCCACACACACACACGCACACACATGCACACACGCGCACACACACAATTTCTCTCACTCTTCTCTCTCACACACTGTCTATAAGTCTATAGGTTATTAACTGTGTCCGTCTACTGTGTATATGGCAGTGTAGTGTGTCAGGTTTCCTTTGAATTTCCATCGCTCAGGCATAAAATATCGATCCGATAATTGGATCAGGATTTCTGTTTACTTTTTGTTTACTTTCGTCCTACTCGACACGTTAGTGGGGCCCGCAGATAAGGGGTCTTACACAGCAGGGCGGTAAAGCGTTGCGGAACGGCCGCGTTTTTACCTGCGTCAGTGAAAATACCAACAGGTGGTAGTCGGGCGTCAGCGGCTCGGGAGTCGGCTCCGCGCTGTGCTGCATTTGGAAAATAGAACTTGAGCGTATTTTTCACGCGGGCGACCAGTGGTGTCTCATTCAAATGAATGGCAAAGTAGCATGCTAGCTTTATCTGTGGTTTTTTTAACAGGCCTGGCCGCGCACGCCGACGCTGTCAGCGTGAAAGGCAGAGAAAAACACACGGTCCAAAACTAATCAGAAAGACCGCGTTCGTCCCGCGACCGTTCCGTTCTGCCTTGGTATGTTTTGGCCCTAATGGTGTTTTCAGCCATCAGCTCTGTGGCTTTTACTTCCTTCTTTTTTGTGTAATTTATTTTTTTGGTATTTTTGACTTTATTTATGATAGTTCAGTGAAGATGGTGACAGGAAGCGAGTGAGGAGAGAGAGACGGGGAGGGAGCGGCAAAGCACCAGGGCCGGGAGTCGAACCTCCCCCATACACACACACACACAAGGGAGGTACATGAGACAAAAAAGGTTGGGAAACACATCAGGTCCCTCTAGACCAGGGGTGTCAAACTCAAATTGACTGAGGGCCAAAATCAAAATCTGGAACGAAGTCGCAGGCCAAACTCAACATTTATTTTTAAAAATGGACTAAAATTGTGTGTACATGCACTGCATATTCATAGTTAAATTACACACACACTCTTTCCCGTCATAAATTTCCCATCATATTTGTTAGTTCAAATGTGTCTGCTCATCCCGTGACACAGCGAATGTCATGTCCAAGTCATGTTACACTATACATTAGGGTGTATGTGGGCCAACTGTCATAGATATTTAAAATGATCTCGCGGGCCAAATAAAATGGCTTCGCGGGCCAAATTTGGCACCTGGGCCTGAGTTTGACGTCCCTGCCCTAGACAGTTGGGCCCCTGGGCCTGGACCCATTAGGCGCCTGCAGTAAACTGTACTCACTGATTCTTGAGAAAGTGGCTAAAAGGTTGTAATCTTGAAAGAAAAAAACTAAGTGAATTATAAAATAATATGGTATATCCTCGTAGACAAAGGTCTTAGCTTTTAAGAAATGCACAAGGCCAATCTCCCCATTTTCCATTTTTTTCAGAAATCAGGTTTTTCTCCGATCATACCTTTTTTTTTGTCAACACCGTCAGACACAATTAAAAGCAATAAAAAGTGTATTGATTTGGTTGCATATGTATCTGGAGTTTTTAAGTGATTGTGTGTGTTTTTTGGTTCACACATACGCCTTTAAATGTTGAAAATTCACTTTCATTCTATTTTAATGCTGCTTCATGTGTTCTAATTTAAAAATATGTGCTGTCAGACAATGCTTACTTAATGGCTAAATAGACCAAACAATTTTTTGTAATTTCACAAATATTCGTGTAGGCTTAAATTTGCTTAAATTTGCTATTACTTTGATAATTCAACAACTACAAAGGAAAATTGTGTAAGCACATTCATTTAAAATGTCCAAAACTCCTTCTTACGGTGGTAATTATTACCTACATTTAGCAAAATAAATAGCCCTCTCAAGTCAAGACATCTAGCATAAACACTTTATTTTTTGTGTGTGCACAGTATGTTTGTGCATGTGTTTTTTCTTAATTTGTTAGATACTCTAGAAAGTAGGCCTAGATTATTAAAAATGTGGTAAAAACAGCTTTTAAAGGGACACTGTGTGAGATTTGTAGTTGTTTATTTCCAGAATTCCTGCTGCCCATTCACTAATGCCACCTTTTTCATGAATACTTACCACCAGCATCAAATTCAAAGTATTCATTATGACTGGAAAAATTGCACTTTTCATACATGAAAAGGGGGATCTTCTCCATTGTCCGCCATTTTGAATTTCCAAAAATAGCCATTTTTAACTGCAAAAATGACTGTACTTGGACCATACTAGAAAATATTTGTTTATTACTCAGTAAACTTTCATGTAAAGATCAAATTTGGCAATAGGAAGCCCAGTTTCAATGAGCAGCATAGTTGCAGTACCTTTTTTGACCATTTCCTGCACAGTGTCCCTTTAAGTTGTTCAAATCCAAAATATAGAGGTGTATTATCATAGATGTAGGTCTTGGCTGTGCAGTGAATGCATTGGCCAAGCTCCCCATGTTTAACATTTTTTTTTAAATGGGCTCTTTCTTGGTTTTGTCACCAGCGTCAGACAGAATTAGAAGTAAAAAAATATATTCACTGTATTTAAGTGAATTACTTTTACAATTCAACATAATTGTAGATACTTATTGGAAGCATATTCTTAAAACTTGTCAAAAATATGTAAAACACATGCTTTTTTGTGAACTACATCAGATGTCACCACCGTCAGGTTTTGTGACAAAAAACCCTCCAAATGCACCTCAGTGGAGGCTGGAGTATAAGTTTGGGTCACAATTATTACTAACATGTCTGGTAATGTTTCATTAACCTGCACAATTTAGTAAAATATGGAACAAGATGATGAGCGGAACAAAATCTGACGGTGGTGACATCTGACGGTGTGAGACAAAAAAAACACTCTTTTACATATTGTGCATTTTTTGCTCACATTAGCCACCTCATTTTCGCTCTGTTTCTTAGGGGCTTCATGACGCTTCTGAAAAAGTATATATAATTAACATTAATGTAACAATAATACTATTAAAACCCCTGACGGTGTTGACAGTTTATGGTTGGGACAGTACCAGTGTCCAAACAAATTATCAAATTGAGGAGAAATTAGTAAACTTACAGGAGCTTCAGTGATGGTGAAGTACTCAATAGATCTAAAGGTATGAAAAGGGGTCCTAAGTAATGACAATGACCTTGCGCATACCTGATTTTATTGTCTTTAAAAAAAAATCTGACGGTGGTGACTAATATGCTGGACACACTTTGAGCAATCAGAAAATAGTAGTAAATATTGCTTTACACGCACTATGTGCATATCTGCAGAACCACTTCAATATGGACTTTAACATCATGGTGATATTATTCAATAATATCAGTGATTTTTACATTTTAAGTCAATTGAAATGATGATGTCTGTCCTTGGGACAGCTGTTTTTACAGGGTGTGGGCAGGTTTATAGCCATGAAAAGTAATAAAATTACATTTAAATATTTCAAACGACTGTACATTTATGTAACAGACCCCTGTGTCTTTACCTGGATTCATTTTGTTCATGAAAATGTAGTTTATTTTCAACAGAATTGGCAGTTTATTGCAGAGACATGTTTTAGCCGCTTTCTCAAGAATCAGTGTACTGCATTTTAATATTTTTCTCCGCTGATTGGAAGCATCTAGTTTGCAGTGTCTCTTATGTCATTTCTCAGCTGTGTGTGCAATACTACAGATGGTCACCTTCAGCACAGTCCGCACGGTCTCGTGTTGCCAGATGTGTCTAATCAAATCCTGCCCAAAAGCTTCTCAAAGAACGCCAAAATGCACTAAATTACGCCCAAATTCAACAAATTACTACATTGACATCTATGGGCCCAAAATGGCTGGAAAAAAAACCGCCAAATGGCCAGTTTTTCCCTTTTTTACCCGCAGACGCCAAGATCCGAAGAAGCCCAATCTGGCAACACTGCTCAGTTGCTGCCTGCTAATTTATGTTTCACCATCAATTAAAAACATGGTGTTGTTATGGAACTGATCTTTCTTGAAGTCAATCTCAAGTCTGAGGAGGCTGCACTGTGA
>NW_026946008.1:12500-22950 GCF_034702125.1 Engraulis encrasicolus
CATATCGTATCCATGCTGCATATCGTATTGTATCCATGCTGCATATCGTATCCATGCTGCATATCGTATCGTATCCATGCTGCATATCGTATCCATGCTGCATATCGTATCCATGCTGCATATCGTATCCATGCTGCATATCGTATCCATGCTGCATATCGTATCGTATCCATGCTGCATATCGTATCCATGCTGCATATCGTATCCATGCTGCATATCGTATTGTATCCATGCTGCATATCGTATTGTATCCATGCTGCATATCGTATCCATGCTGCATATCGTATCCATGCAGCATGCTGCATATCGTATCCATGCTGCATATCGTATCCATGCTGCATATCGTATCGTATCCATGCTGCATATCGTATCGTATCCATGCTGCATATCGTATCCATGCTGCATATCGTATCGTATCCATGCTGCATATCATATCGTATCATATCCATGCTGCATATAGTATCGTATCCATGCTGCATATCGTATCGTATCCATGCTGCATATCGTATGTATCCATGCTGCATATCGTATCCATGCTGCATATCGTATCGTATCCATGCTGCATATCGTATCCATGTGCGTATCGTATCCATGCTGCATATCGTATCGTATCCATGCTGCATATCGTATCGTATCCAGCTGCAATATCGTATCGTATCCATGCTGCATATCGTATCGTATCCATGCTGCATATCGTATCCATGCTGCATATCGTATCCATGCTGCATATCGTATCGTATCCATGCTGCATATCGTATCGTATCCATGCTGCATATCGTATCGTATCCATGCTGCATATCGTATCGTATCCATGCTGCATATCGTATCCATGCTGCATATCGTATCGTATCCATGCTGCATATCGTATCCATGCTGCATATCGTATCCATGCTGCATATCGATCGTATCCATGCTGCATCGTATCGTATCCATGCTGCATATCGTATCCATGCTGCATATCGTATCGTATCCATGCTGCATATCGTATCGTATCCATGCTGCATATCGTATCCATGCTGCATATCGTATCGTATCCATGCTGCATATCGTATCGTATCCATGCTGCATATCGTATCCATGCTGCATTTCGTATCGTATCCATGCTGCATATCGTATCCATGCTGCATATCGTATCCATGCTGCATATCGTATCCATGCTGCATATCGTATTGTATCCATGCTGCATATCGTATTGTATCCATGCTGCATATCGTATTGTATCCATGCTGCATATCGTATCCATGCTGCATATCGTATCGTATCCATGCTGCATATCGTATCGTATCCATGCTGCATATCGTATCCATGCTGCATATCGTATCCATGCTGCATATCGTATCCATGCTGCATATCATATCGTATCCATGCTGCATATCATATCGTATCCATGCTGCATATCGTATCGTATCCATGCTGCATATCGTATCCATGCTGCATATCGTATCCATGCTGCATATCGTATCCATGCTGCATATCGTATCGTATCCATGCTGCATATCGTATCCATGCTGCATATCGTATTGTATCCATGCTGCATATCGTATCCATGCTGCATATCGTATCCATGCTGCATATCGTATTGTATCCATGCTGCATATCGTATTGTATCCATGCTGCATATCGTATCCATGCTGCATATCGTATCGTATCCATGCTGCATATCGTATCCATGCTGCATATCGTATCCATGCTCATATCGTATCCATGCTGCATATCGTATCCATGCTGCATATCGTATCCATGCTGCATATCGTATCGTATCCATGCTGCATATCGTATCGTATCCATGCTGCATATCGTATCGTATCCATGCTGCATATCGTATCGTATCCATGCTGCATATCGTATCCATGCTGCATATCGTATCCATGCTGCATATCGTATCCATGCTGCATATCGTATCGTATCCATGCTGCATATCGTATCGTATCCATGCTGCATATCGTATCCATGCTGCATATCGTATCCATGCTGCATATCGTATCCATGCTGCATATCGTATCGTATCCATGCTGCGTATCGTATCCATGCTGCGTATCGTATCCATGCTGCATATCGTATCGTATCCATGCTGCATATCGTATCCATGCTGCATATCGTATCCATGCTGCATATCGTATCCATGCTGCATATCGTATCCATGCTGCATATCGTATCCATGCTGCATATCGTATCCATGCTGCATATCGTATCGTATCCATGCTGCATATCGTATCCATGCTGCATATCGTATCCATGCTGCATATCGTATCGTATCCATGCTGCATATCGTATCCATGCTGCATATCGTATTGTATCCATGCTGCATATCGTATCGTATCCATGCTGCATATCGTATTGTATCCATGCTGCATATCGTATTGTATCCATGCTGCATATCGTATCCATGCTGCATATCGTATCGTATCCATGCTGCATATCGTATCCATGCTGCATATCGTATCCATGCTGCATATCGTATCGTATCCATGCTGCATATCGTATCCATGCTGCATATCGTATTGTATCCATGCTGCATATCGTATCCATGCTGCATATCGTATCCATGCTGCGTATCGTATCGTATCCATGCTGCATATCGTATCCATGCTGCATACGTATCGTATCCATGCTGCCATATCGTATCCATGCTGCATATCGTATCGTATCCCATGCATATCGTATCGTATCCATGCTGCGTATCGTATCCATGCTGCATATCGTATCCATGCTGCATATCGTATCCATGCTGCATATCGTATCCATGCTGCATATCGTATCCATGCTGCATATCGTATCCATGCTGCATATCGTATCCATGCTGCATATCGTATCGTATCCATGCTGCATATCGTATCCATGCTGCATATCGTATCGTATCCATGCTGCATATCGTATCGTATCCATGCTGCATATCGTATCCATGCTGCATATTGTATCGTATCCATGCTGCATATCGTATCGTATCCATGCTGCATATCGTATCCATGCTGCATATCGTATCCATGCTGCATATCGTATCGTATCCATGCTGCATATCGTATTGTATCCATGCTGCATATCGTATTGTATCCATGCTGCATATCGTATTGTATCCATGCTGCATATCGTATCGTATTCCATTGCTGATCGTATCCATGCTGCATATCGTATCGTATCCATGCTGCATATCGTATTGTATCCATGCTGCATATCGTATCGTATCCATGCTGCATATCGTATCCATGCTGCATATCGTATCGTATATCCATGCTGCATATCGTATTGTATCCATGCTGCATATCGTATTGTATCCATGCTGCATATCGTATTGTATCCATGCTGCATATCGTATCCATGCTGCATATCGTATCGTATCCATGCTGCATATCGTATCGTATCATGGCTAATCGTATCCATGCTGCATATCGTATCGTATCCATGCTGCATATCGTATCCATGCTGCATATCGTATCCATGCTGCATATCGTATCGTATCCATGCTGCATATCGTATCGTATCCATGCTGCATATCGTATCGTATCCATGCTGCATATCGTATCCATGCTGCATATCGTATCGTATCCATGCTGCATATCGTATCCATGCTGCATATCGTATCGTATCCATGCTGCATATCGTATCCATGCTGGTATCCATGCTGTCGTATCCATGCTGCATATCGTATCCATGCTGCATATCGTATATCGTATCCATGCTGCATATCGTATCCATGCTGCATATCGTATCGTATCCATGCTGCATATCGTATCCATGCTGCATATCGTATCCATGCTGCATATCGTATCGTATCCATGCTGCATATCGTATCCATGCTGCATATCGTTATCCCTGCATATCGTATCGTATCCATGTGCTGCATATCGTATCCATGCTGCATATCGTATCGTATCCATGCTGCATATCGTATCCATGCTGCATATCGTATCCATGCTGCATATCGTATCGTATCCATGCTGCATATCGTATCCATGCTGCGTATCGTATCCATGCTGCATATCGTATCCATGCTGCATATCGTATCCATGCTGCATATCGTATTGTATCCATGCTGCATATCGTATTGTATCCATGCTGCATATCGTATCCATGCTGTATCGTATCCATGTGCGTATCGCTGCATATCGTATCCATGCTGCATATCGTATCCATGCTGCATATCGTATCGTATCCATGCTGCATGCTGCATATCGTATCGTATCCATGCTGTATCCATGCTGCATATCGTATCGTATCCATGCTGTGCATATCGTATCCATGCTGCATCGTATCGTATCCATGCTGCATATCGTTATCGTATCCATGCTGCATATCGTATCCATGCTGCATATCGTATCCATGCTGCATATTGTATCGTATCCATGCTGCATATCGTATCGTATCCATGCTGGATATCGTATCGTATCCATGCTGCATATATCGTATCGTATCGTATCCATGCTGCATATCGTATCGTATCCATCGCATATCTATCGTATCCTATGCTGCATATCGTATCCATGCGTATCGTATCCATGCTGCATATCGTATCCATGCTGCGTATCGTATCCATGCTGCATATCGTATCGTATCCATGCTGCATATCGTATCGTATCCATGCTGCATATCGTATCGTATCCATGCTGCATATCGTATCCATGCTGCATATCGTATCGTATCCATGCTGCATATCGTATCCATGCTGCATATCGTATCCATGCTGCATATCGTATCGTATCCATGCTGCATATCGTATCCATGCTGCATATCGTATCGTATCCATGCTGCATATCGTATCGTATCCATGCTGCATATCGTATCGTATCCATGCTGCATATCGTATCCATGCTGCATATCGTATCGTATCCATGCTGCATATCGTATCCATGCTGCATATGTATCCATGCTGCATATCGTATCCATGCTGCATATCGTATCCATGCCATATCGTATCCATGCTGCATATCGTATCGTATCCATGCTGCATATCGTATCCATGCTGCATATCGTATCGTATCCATGCTGCATGCTGTATCGTATCCATGCTGCATATCGTATCGTATCCATGCTGCATATCGTATCGTAGCCATATCGTATCGTATCCATCGTATCGTATCCATGCTGCATATCGTATCGTATCCATGCTGCATATCGTATCGTATCCATGCTGCATATCGTATCCATGCTGCATATATCGTATCGTATCCATGCTGCATATCGTATCATGCACATGCTATCGTATCCATGCTGCATATCGTATCGTATCCATGCTGCATATCGTATCCATCTGCATATCGTATCCATGCTGCATATCGTATCCATGCTGCTATCGTATCGTATCCATGCTGCATATATATCGTATCCATGCTGCATCGTATCCATGCTGAATATCGTATCCATGCTGCATATCGTATCCATGCTGCATATCGTATCCATCCATGCTGCATATCGTATCGTAGCGCATGCTGCATATCGTATCGTATCCATGCTGCATATCGTATCCATGCTGCATATCGTATCCATGCTGCATATCGTATCGTATCCATGCTGCATATCGTATCCATGATGCATATGTATCGTATCATGCGATTATCGTATCCATGCTGCATATCGTATCGTATCCATGCTGCATATCGTATCGTATCCATGCTGCGTATCGTATCCATGCTGCGTATCGTATCGTATCGTATCCATGCTGCATATCGTATCCATGCTGCATATCGTATCCATGCTGCATATCGTATCCATGCTGCATATCGTATCCATGCTGCATATCGTATCGTATCCATGCTGCATATCGTATCCATGCTGCATATCGTATTGTATCCATGCTGCATATCTTATCATGCTGCATATCGTATCTCATGCTGCCGTATCGTATCCATGCTGCATCTTATCATGCTGCATATCGTATCTCATGCTGCATATCGTATCCATGCTGCTATCGTATCGTATCCATGCTGCATATGTATGGCATTATCGTATCGTAATGCTGCATATCGTATCGTATCCATGCTGCATATCGTATCGTATCCATGCTGCATATCGTATCGTATCCATGCTGCATATCGTATCTTATCATGCTGCATATCGTATCTGCTGCATATCGTATCCATGGATGCTGCCATATCGTATCCATGCTGCATATCGTATCGTATCCATGCTGCATATCGTATCGTATCCATGCATATCGTATCCATGCTGCATATCGTATCGTATCCATGCTGCATATCGTATCGTAATCGAATCATGCTGCATATCGTTATTATCCATGCTGCATATCGTATCGTATCCATGCTGCATATCGTATCGTATCCATGCTGCATAGGTATTCGTATCCATGCTGCATATCGTATCGTATCCATGCTGCATATCGTATCCATGCTGCGTATCGTATCCATGCTGCATATCGTATCCATGCTGCATATCGTATCGTATCCATGCTGCATATCGTATCCATGCTGCATATCGTATCCATGCTGCGTATCCATGCTGCATATCGTATATCCATGCTGCATATCGTATCCATGCTGCATATCGTATCCATGCTGCATATCGTATCGTATCCATGCTGCATATATCGTATCGTATCCATGCTGCATATCGTATCGTATCCATGCTGCATATCGTATCCATGCTGCATATCGTATCGTATCCATGCTGCATATCGTATCGTATCCATGCTGCATATCGTATCGTATCCATGCTGCATATCGTATCGTATCCATGCTGCATATCGTATCGTATCCATGCTGCATATATCGTATCCATGCTGCATATCGTATCGTATCCATGCTGCATATCGTATCCATGCTGCATATCGTATCCATGCTGCATATATATCGTATCCATGCTGCATATCGTATCGTATCCATGCTGCATATCGTATCTTATCATGCTGCATATCGTATCTTATCATGCTGCATATCGTATCGTATCCATGCTGCATATCGTATCCATGCTGCATATCGTATTCGTATCCATGCTGCATATCGTATCCATGCTGCGTATCGTATCCATGCTGCATATCGTATCCATGCTGCATATCGTATCCATGCTGCATATCGTATCGTATCCATGCTGCATATCGTATCCATGCTGCATATCGTATTGTATCCATGCTGCATATCGTATCCATGCTGCATATCGTATCCATGCTGCATATCGTATCCGTATCGTATCGTATCCATGCTGCATATCGTATCCATGCTGCATATCGTATCGTATCCATGCTGCATATCGTATCGTATCCATGCTGCATATCATATCGTATCCATGCTGCATATCGTATCCATGCTGCATATCGTATCCATGCTGCATATCGTATCCATGCTGCATATCGTATCCATGCTGCATATCGTATCGTACCATGCTGCATATCGGTATCCATGCTGCATATCGTATCCATGCTGCATATCGTATCCCCTGCATATCGTATCCATGCTGCATATCGTATCCATCTTCGTATCCATGCTGCATATCGTATCCATGCTGCATATCGTATCGTATCCATGCTGCATATTATCGTATCCATGCTGCATATCGTATCGTATCCATGCTGCATATCGTATCGTATCCATGCTGCGTATCGTATCCATGCTGCATATCGTATCGTATCCATGCTGCATATCGTATCCATGCTGCATATCGTATCCATGCTGCATATCATATCGTATCCATGCTGCATATCGTATCGTATCCATGCTGCATATCGTATCTTATCATGCTGCATATCGTATATCGTATCCATGCTGCATATCGTATCGTATCCATGCTGCATATCGTATCATGCTGCATATCGTATCGTATCCATGCTGCATATCGTATCGTATCCATGCTGCATATCGTATTGTATCCATGCTGCATATCGTATTGTATCCATGCTGCATATCGTATTGTATCCATGCTGCATATCGTATCCATGCTGCATATCGTATCGTATCCATGCTGCGTATCGTATCCATGCTGCATATCGTATCCATGCTGCATATCGATCTGCTGCATATCGTATCCATGCTGCATATTATCGTATCGTATCCATGCTCGTATCCATGCTGCATATCGTATCCATGCTGCATATCATATCGTATCCATGCTGCATATCGTATCCATGCTGCATATCGTATCCATGCTGCATATCGTATCGTATCCATGCTGCATATCGTATCCATGCTGCATATCGTATCGTATCTGCTGCATATCGTATCCATGCTGCATATCGTATCCATGCTGCATATCGTATCGTATCCATGCTGCATATCGTATCCATGCTGCATATCGTATTGTATCCATGCTGCATATCGTATTGTATCCATGCTGCATATCGTATCCATGCTGCATATCGTATCGTATCCATGCTGCATATCGTATCCATGCTGCATATCGTATCCATGCTGCATATCGTATCGTATCCATGCTGCATATCGTATTGTATCCATGCTGCATATCGTATTGTATCCATGCTGCATATCGTATCCATGCTGCATATCGTATCCATGCTGCATATCGTATCCATGCTGCATATCGTATCCATGCTGCATATCGTATCCATGCTGCATATCGTATCCATGCTGCATATCGTATCGTATCCATGCTGCATATCGTATCCATGCTGCATATCGTATCCATGCTGCATATCGTATCCATGCTGCATATCGTATCGTATCCATGCTGCATATCGTATCCATGCTGCATATCGTATTGTATCCATGCTGCATATCGTATTGTATCCATGCTGCATATCGTATCCATGCTGCATATCGTATCCATGCTGCATATCGTATCGTATCGTATCCATGCTGCATATCGTATTGTATCCATGCTGCATATCGTATCCATGCTGCATATCGTATCCATGCTGCATATCGTATCGTATCCATGCTGCATATCGTATTGTATCCATGCTGCATATCGTATCGTATCGTATCCATATCGTATCCATGCTGCATATCGTATCGTATCCATGCTGCATATCGTATCGTATCCATGCTGCATATCGTATCCATGCTGCATATCGTATCGTATCCATGCTGCATATCGTATCGTATCCATGCTGCATATCGTATCCATGCTGCATATCGTATCCATGCTGCATATCGTATCCATGCTGCATATCGTATCCATGCTGCATATCGTATCCATGCTGCATATCGTATCGTATCCATGCTGCATATCGTATCCATGCTGCATATCGTATCCATGCTGCATATCGTATCGTATCCATGCTGCATATCGTATCCATGCTGCATATCGTATCCATGCTGCATATTGTATCGTATCCATGCTGCATATCGTATCGTATCCATGCTGCATATCGTATCCATGCTGCATATCGTATCCATGCTGCATATCGTATCCATGCTGCATATTGTATCGTATCCATGCTGCATATCGTATCGTATCCATGCTGCATATCGTATCCATGCTGCATATCGTATCCATGCTGCATATCGTATCGTATCCATGCTGCATATCGTATCGTATCCATGCTGCATATCGTATCCATGCTGCATATCGTATCGTATCCATGCTGCATATCGTATCCATGCTGCATATCGTATCGTATCCATGCTGCATATCGTATCCATGCTGCATATCATATCGTATCCATGCTGCATATCGTATCGTATCCATGCTGCATATCGTATCCATGCTGCATATCGTATCGTATCCATGCTGCATATCGTATCCATGCTGCATATCGTATCCATGCTGTGCATATCGTATCCATGCTGCATATCGTATCGTATCCATGCTGCATATCGTATCCATGCTGCATATCGTATCCATGCTGCATATCGTATCGTATCCATGCTGCATATCGTATCCATGCTGCATATCGTATCCATGCTGCATATCGTATCCATGCTGCATATCGTATCGTATCCATGCTGCTGCATATCGTATCCATGCTGCATATCGTATCCATGCTGCATATCGTATCCATGCTGCATATCGTATCGTATCCATGCTGCATATCGTATCGTATCCATGCTGCATATCGTATCCATGCTGCATATCGTATCCATGCTGCATATCGTATCGTATCCATGCTGCATATCGTATCGTATCCATGCTGCATATCGTATCCATGCTGCATATCGTATCCATGCTGCATATTGTATCGTATCCATGCTGCATATCGTATCGTATCCATGCTGCATATCGTATCCATGCTGCATATCGTATCCATGCTGCATATCGTATCCATGCTGCATATCGTATCGTATCCATGCTGCATATCGTATCGTATCCATGCTGCATATCGTATCCATGCTGCATATCGTATCCATGCTGCATATCGTATCGTATCCATGCTGCATATCTGTCCATGCTGCATATCGTATCCATGCTGCATATCGTATCCATGCTGCATATCGTATCCATGCTGCATATTGTATCGTATCCATGCTGCATATCGTATCGTATCCATGCTGCATATCGTATCCATGCTGCATATCGTATCCATGCTGCATATCGTATCCATGCTGCA
>NW_026946009.1:0-22854 GCF_034702125.1 Engraulis encrasicolus
CCTGACTGAGGCCGGTTTTCTTTTTCGTTTATTCAGTTTTTGTTTATCATATTTTTGTATCACTTCCGCACTGTAAATAAATCTGCACCCGTAACCACGATATTTTCAGTTGCCAAGTTTCCGTCTTCTTTTAACCACTATTTGAGAGGGCCAGTCCTGACATGAGTTGGGGGTAGAGAAGCCCCTTTCTCACAGTTGCGTTACCGCTCACCTACAGATGGTCGCCTAATATCTCTGATAAGGACTTGGTTTGACAAGGCATCCCAGGTCAAAAAAATGTGTACTTAAGTGTACTTTAAATATATTTAATTTTCTGAAAGTATATTTTAAGTACACTCTACTTATCAAGTACAGTACTTAAGTATGGTATTTAAAAATATACTTATAGTTAAGTGTATTTTAAATATATTTTAAAATAATTTGTATTATTAAAGTTATGTACTTAAATATAGTTTTATCAAATATACTGTTAGTGTATTATACTTTAAGTGTATTTTAAGTATCTTTGCATTTTAAAAGTTATGTACTTAAGTGTAGTATTATAAAGTACACTATTAATGTATTGTATTTAAATGTATTGTAAGTACATTTGTATTTTAAAAGTAATGTGCTAAAGTGTAGTATTGTCAAATATACTATTAGTATATTGTATTTTAAGTCTAATTTAAGTACATTTGTATTTTAAAAGTAATGTGCTAAAGTGTAGCATTATACAGTATACTGTTAGTGTATTATATTTTAAGTGTATTTTAAGTATCTTTGTATTTTAAAAGTTATGTACTTAAGTGTAGTATTATAAAATACACTATTAGTGTATTGTATTTAAATGTATTGTTAGTACAATTGTATTTTAAAAGTCATGTACTTAAGTGTAGTGTTATGAAATACACTATTATTGTATTGTATTTAAATATATTTTAAGTACATCTGTATTTTAAAAGTAATGGGCTTAAGTGTGGTATTGTTAATTATACTAGTAGTATATTCAATTTTAAGTCTATTTAAAGTACATTTGTATTTTAAAAGTAATGTGTTAACGTGTAGTATTATAAAATACACTATTAGTGTATTGTATTTAAATGTATTGTAAATACATTTGTATTTTTAAAGTAATGTGCTAAAGTGTGGTATTGTTAAATATACTATTAGTATATTCTATTTAAATGTATTTTAAGTACATTTGTATTTTAAAAGTAATGTGCTAAAGTGTAGCATTATAAAGTATACTATTAGTGTATTATATTTTAAGTGTATTTTAAGTATCTTTGTATTTTAAAAGTTATGTAGTATTATAAAATACACTATTAGTGTATTGTATTTAAATGTATTGTAAGTACATTTGTATTTTTAAAGTAATGTGCTTAAGTGTGGTACTGTTAAATATACTTTTAGTATATTCAATTTTAAGTCTATTTTAAGTACATTTGTATTTTAAAAGTAATGTGTTCAAGTGTAGTATTATAAAATACACTATTAGTGTATTGTATTTAAATGTATTGTAAATACATTTGTATTTTTAAAGTAATGTGCTAAAGTGTGGTATTGTTAAATATACTATTAGTATATTCTATTTAAAGTATATTTTAAGTACATTTGTATTTTAAAAGTAATGTGCTAAAGTGTTTTATTAAAAAATACACTATTAGTGTATTGTATTTAAATGTATTGTAAATACATTTGTATTTTTAAAGTAATGTGCTTAAGTGTGGTATTGTTAAATATACTATTAGTATATTCTATTTTAAGTCTATTTTAAGTACATTTATATTTTAAAAGTAATCTGTTAAAGTGTAGTGTTATAAAATACACTATTAGTGTATTGTATTTAAATGTATTTTAAGTACATTTGTATTTTTAAAGTAATGTGCTAAAGATTGTTTTTAGAAAATACACTATTAGTGTTGTGTATTTAAATGTATTGTAACTATATTTACAAAATAAATAAACTAATTACTGGCCAAAGTACAGTCATTTTCCTAGCAAAAAATGTCTATATCTGGAACATGGACAAGAACCTCAATTTATGATGATGATGAATGACTCCCCTTTTTCCAGCATGAATTTTGGAAATAAACTACAAAAAATCATACACAGTACACCATTATAGCAATGTATGGTATTAGAAAATGTACTGCTAGTTTAATGTATTAAACTTTGTTCTTAAAAAATGTACTCAAACATAGTGTTAGAAAATATACATTATCAGTTATATATACCTAAACTTTATTTTACGACCTTTACAAATATGCATATTTTTTTGCATACTTACTATATTGCCTTTTTGACACTAATATTAATTGTCTTTAATGAAATGTACTCACTTATAAAGATTTTATGTTATTTTTCTTGTTGTCTTGAACCACTTCAAGTGTATTTTAAGTGTATTTGTATTTTTTAAAGTAATGTGCTTAAGTGTTGTATTTGAAAACATACTGTTAGTGTAGTATATTTTAAGTGTATTTTAAGTGTATTTGTATTTTAAAAGTAATGTGCTAAAGTTTGGTATTAGAAAGAATATTTGAAACGTACTTAAAGTTAAGTATGATTTTAGTATATTAAGTACACTTGTACAAAGTTTGATTTTTAGTACAAAAAAGTCAACTTAAAATGTGTTAATCCGCATGCTAAAGTTCACATTAAACACATTTTAAAGTGACTTGGTTAGTATACTTATAATGTACTTAAAGTTAAATATATTTTTAGTATATTAAGTACACTTGTACAAAGTTTGATTTTAGTACAAAAAAGTCAACTTAAAATGTGTTAAAGCTCTACTTAATTATATTTCAAGTGTATTTAAGTATACTATAAGTTGTCCCAAAATAACATTCTTTAAATACACACTTTTGAAGTATATTTTAAATACAAAAATACATACTTATTAAGTATATTAAGTACACTTTTTTCACCTGGGTACTTTTTTAAACTATCATTTTAGTGTATTTTAACCTAGGCTTATTTATTCATTATGCTTTGTAACATTAAATAACCTTCCACCTTCCATTTTGTTAATGTATTTTCATGGTAAAAACACCATATTGAAGAGCACAAACAGATCTTAAAAAGGCATGTAAGGCCTTACCTATTAAACTTTTAAGCACAATACTGAAGTCTGTACTTAAGTTGTGTTATTAGTGTATTAAGTGCACTTTAAGTGTACTTTTTGGTGCACAAATTAAACATGTAAAAGTGTCTTTAATTCGATTAAAGCATACCACCACCAATGATTTCTAAGTATTATAATTAAGTATATAAAAGTATACTTAAAGTGTACTACTCAAGACTATTACTTCAACAACGTAATTGTGCCTGTCAAAGAACAGGTAGTTGTGGTCTAGTGGTTAGAGTGCAGGTCTGTGGTTCAGTGAATTGTGAGTTCGAAACCTGGTTGAGGCAGTGGTTGTTGTCTGAAGTGAAGGTGAAAGGAAGGTTCATGTGAATGGCTGATGGTTGTGAACAAGACAATGTACAATGGAAATGAGTAACTGGGGATTAATTAATGTTTTTTTCATATACTTTTGAAATATATTTAAAGTGTACTTAAAATAAATATATTTGAAATGTGCTTAAAGTAAAATCTACTTGTAGTATACTTAAAATACATTTAGAGTCAATACACTTAAAATGTACTTAAAGCGATTTTTGTGAATATATTTGAAATGTACTTAAAGTATGTTTTTAGTATATTAAGTACACTTGTACAAAGTTTGATTTTAGTACAAAAAAGTCAACTTAAAATGTGATTAAGCTCTACTTAATTATATTTCAAGTGTATTTAAGTATACTATAAGTTGTCCCAAAATAACACAACTTAAGTATGTACTTCTGCAGTATACTATAAAGTACTTTCTCATGACATTGAAATAGATTTCTAATGTACTTAAAATGTGTTTATCCGCATGCTAAAGTTCACATTAAACACATTTTAAAGTGACTTGGTTAGTATACTTATAATGTACTTAAAGTTAAATATATTTTTAGTATATTAAGTACACTTGTACAAAGTTTGATTTTAGTACAAAAAAGTCAACTTAAAATGTGATTAAGCTCTACTTAATTATATTTCAAGTGTATTTAAGTATACTATAAGTTGTCCCAAAATAACACAACTTAAGTATGTACTTCTGCAGTATACTATAAAGTACTTTCTCATGACGTTAAAATAGATTTCTAATGTACTTAAAATGCACTTATCCACATGCTAAAGTTCACATTAAACACATTTTAAAGTGATTTGGTTAGTATACTTATAATGTACTTAAAATTAAGTAGATCAAGATTCAAGATTCTTTTTAATAGTCCCGAAGGAAATTTGTCTTGGACATACATAGCTGCCACATACACACAACATACACATGACGCCAAAAAACAAAAACAACAATAAACACACACATACATAGAAACACTCAAGTGCATATCCACCACAGCCCACCACCAGCATGCATACAGTTGAGGACGATATTATTAGCCCCCCTCCTGAAATTAGACATATCTCTTCATTGATCATTGAGAATGATCATTATTAATAAATGTGTGTTATTCTGGAAACAAATACACCATGGAGATAGTATCCAATAAGTTAAATTTGGACTTTTCCATTTTCACAATGAGTTTAAACCAGAAAGTGTAAAAATGGCAAGGACAAAATTATTAGCCCCCTTATCATTTATAGTCAATACAGTGCCATTTATGAACAAAAATTGACACCAGGCACTTTGATTAGTTGTTAACTATGTTGGCACATGTCCTACCAGGGATTTTGGCCCATTTTTTTCATCGCAAATAGTTAAGCTGGTCCAAATGGCATGGATGTTGAGGATGGACATTCATTTTCAGCACTCTTCAAATACTATCTAAAGGATTGAGGTCTGAACCACTCCATGACCATGGTTTTAGTATCCTTGAAGAACATTTGAACTATTTTGGATGAAAGTTTTGGGTTATTATCTTATTGAAAGATCCAGTGAAGATCTTAGCTCCCTCTATGAGCATATTTTTGCAAGGTCACTTTCCACATTCTATCATTATTTTCAGTTTTTATGGTGCCGTACACCCAAACAAGGTTTCCTGTGACTGAGGCTGCCACAGAATGATGCATCCACCACCATGTTTAATTGTGGAAACCATCTTATTACGATTCAAGGCCTATCCCTTTCTTCACCTGACAGAAGCAGAATTCATGCATCAAAGCAGGTGCAATTGAATATCATCAGATGAACGCAGAGATGTTCAAAACTCATTTTTGACTTTCAAATGTTCACAGGCAAAGCTCAATAACACTCTGATATGCACTGCCTTTAGTAAAGGGGTTCTTCTGTGATGATGGCCCTAAAGCCCAATATGATGACAAGCCCTAACAACTGTCTTTCTTGGTGGGGGAAAAAACTCCAGGTGAGGCCAGGTCAATAACAATCATCTAGGCAGGTGTCCAATGCTTCTTTGGTCTAATGAGGCCAAGCAGTTTCTACAGTTACACACAGTGGTGGGGCATCAAGTTTAGTCTGTTATTCAGCCTCAGACACAGGGAGTCTGGGTCTGAATCTGGATTGCTGGGTCTTCCAACAACATTGTAACCCAAAGCATACATTTAGATTAGTTCAGAGGTTCTTCAAGGACACTAAAACCATGATATTGGAATCACCCGCTCATAGTCCAGTCCTCAATCCCACTGAGAGTCTGTGGTTAATGTCTATGCTCAGCATCCATGCGATTTGGACCAGCTAGAACACTTTGCAGTGAAGAAATGGGCCAAAATCCCTAGTGGGGCATGTGCCAACCTAGGTAGCAACTTATCAGAGCCTGTTGTCAGTTTTGGTTCATAAATGGCGCCATATTGACTATTAATGATCAGGGGGCTAATAATTTTGTCCTTGTCATTTTTGGCCTTTTTTGTTTAAACTCATCGTAACAATAGAAAAATTCAAATTCAACTCATTGAACATTATCTCCATCAGTGTATTTGTTTCCAGAATAACGGAAACGGTTAATAATGGTCATTCTTACTGAGAAATCAAGAGAAATGTCTAATTTCAGGAGGGGGGCTAATAATATCGTCCTCAACTGTACATGGCATTACAGGATGGTAGTTGTTAATGACCTGCGTTCAGTAGGTTAACAGAAACAGGGACAAAAGAAAACCTGTACCTATTCAGAAACCTTTTCTTGTTCTCTGTGCCAGAGGGTAGCAGCTCATATTCTGTGTACAGAACATGTGATGGATCCTCAGTTATTTTTCTAGCATGCCTAACTACAGACTCTTCATATATTGCTTATAAGTATGTTTTTAGTATACTAAGTATACTAAGTACACTTGTACAAAGTTTGATTTTAGTACAAAAAAGTCAACTTAAAATGTGATTAAGCTCTACTTAATTATATTTCAAGTGTATTTAAGTATACTATAAGTTGTCCCAAAATAACACAACTTAAGTATGTACTTCTGCAGTATACTATAAAGTACTTTCTCATGACGTTAAAATAGATTTCTAATGTACTTAAAATGCACTTATCCGCATGCTAAAGTAAACATTAAACACATTTTAAAGTGACTTGGTTAGTATACTTATAATGTACTTAAAGTTAAATATATTTTTAGTATATTAAGTACACTTATACAAAGTTTAATTTTAGTACAAAAAAGTCAACTTAAAATGTGTTTAAGCTCTACTTAATTATATTTCAAGTACATTTAAGTATACTATAAGTTGTCCCAAAATAACATTCTTTAAATACACACTTTTGAAGTACACTTTAAATACAATAAAACGTACTTATTAAGTATATATTAAGTACACTTTTTTTTTACTTGGGATGCCCGAGTCTACAACATGATCACATTTTCGACAATCGTCGATATGGACTTCCCATGTACAACGTGCACGAGCGCAACGCCAGCTTTGATGAGCGCGGCTGAAGTGAAACTAGCCAAGACGCAGCTGATCCTCAGTGGTGGAACGGCGTCTGCCTCAAGTTTAAGCTGCTGTTAGTTGAAATTCCCCTTTTGCGCGTAAGCGCCGCTGAGTTCAGCGCCAATGATGGAATGGTCCCCTGGTCCTGGGGTAAAAAGAAAACAAACAAACAAATAAACAAAATAATCTGGGTGCTTCAGATGGGTCTACTGGCCGGCCTACTCACTCTTTACTGAGAAAAAAGACTCAATTACATCATAACAAAATTGCACATTACTGAGAGCCTTAAGATGAATACAATTTTGGTGTCAAATAGGTTATAACAGAGGCTCTGTTCAAAGGTGTTAAAGAACACACACACACACGCACACACACACACACACACGCACACGCACACGCACACGCACACACACACACACACACACACACACACACACACGCGCACACACACGCACACACACACACACGTACGTTGCATTGTTTGTATTCTATGGGGGTACTGTATCTCCCAAGTATGGCCTGAGGGGGGCGCCAGTGCACAGCACAACAACACCATCAGAAGCCAGAGCACGTTTCCCTCTGATGTACCGCGCCTCACAAGCAATCTGTGGCAGGTGTACCAACCAGTAAAAGAGACACAACAACGAAAACACCAGACAACAGAACTCATGGGAAGCATGTTAATGATGCGCAATGTTGCCCTGACATTATCCAGGGGAACACGAACTATAAATAGATAAGCATAGCCAATATACGTACTATATTCTATGTATGTCTGCTGTTGTCCAGTCTTGCACTTTATATGTCTGTTGTCTATTGTATAGGTACTCTAGGTGTAATGTATGCGTACTGTCTATGTCTAATTGTCTATGTCAAATTGTCTATGTCCACACCTAAAGTCTATGTCTATGTCTGCATTGGAAAGTAAGAAATGTAATTTCAAAAAGGCCCAAGGGAATGACAATGACATTCCACACTCTAATGTCACGTAACTGAGGGAGGAGACTAATTTCACCATAGGCAAAGCCAAAATGCAAATCAAACCACTCAGGGATTGGAGCAGTGGCAGCACACATCATCAACCAACCTCCTGCAGAGACAAATATGGAGAGCGAAGATGGAAGTAAGTAGCCGACATCAACTCATCTTCATTCTGTGTATTTATACAATCTTTCTACTCTGAGAATATTGAATATAGGCCTACATATATAGAAAAAGACATATGTCGCACATACACAAACGTACATACATACATACATACATACATACATACATACATACATACATACATACATACATACATACATACATACATACATACATACATACATACATACATACATACATACATACATACATACATACATACATACATACAGACAGACAGACAGACAGACAGACAGACAGACAGACAGACAGACAGACAGACAGACAGTAAGGCTACACACTGTACATACATGCTGTAGATGCAGAGGTAAGTCATGTATATCATCGAATGCCATAAGTCTTTGTGCACACTTTGTGTAAAACCTATATCCTCAAGCAGATGTGTGTTATTACTTCAACCAGGAAACAACATGTTAGGGGGTTATTCAAATACTCTGTTTAGAGGAATTTCATATTATTTTCCTCTCCCAAAGTATATATTTTTTTCTGTTACAGTTATGTGTTTCATGCTTCTTGTCCGATATTTCAATGAATGTTAGTTATATTGAGTGATAGTGGAGAGACAGGTCGATTATGAATTTGCACAAGAGATACAGTTCCTCCAAGGCATTAATGGTGTGCATTGGCACTACCCTCACGATTCGATTCGGTTACGATTCGGGAGGTAGCGATTCGATTTGATTTGATTCGATCCGATTCAATTCTACAATGCATTGCAATGCATTACATTTCTACTGAAAGCAAAGCAAATGTTTCATCAGTCATGATGAGGCAATACAAGTAGTCAGATACTGAGCAACAATTTATTGACTGTTTTCTGTATCAGTCTTGCCGTTTTCAATACTTTGAAGTGCTTTTATTTAATTTAACATTCATTTGCTCCCGAAATATCCACTGAAGTAATTGAAACTTTAAAAAATTGCCGCATTGATTATGGAACTTGCCGCATTGAATTGGATTGCATCGCCGAATCGATAATTGTTGACACCACTACAAAGCATACCACTGTATTACACAAGTACTGATGGCCACGTATCTCCCAATCTTTTCCTGAAAGACCACACCTTAATAACAGGTCTGACGAGAACAGCCACATTATTTATATTTCTCTTGGCTTCGTAATATTCTCCACTCTTATTTCTGTGCAATTAAATGAACACAACTTCACCCTTGTGTCTTTACAGTCCTTTATGGATATAGATATCATAGGGGTCATTTTGTATATAATGTAATGTAAAGTTAACGCTTTGTAAATATTCCAACAGTGCTAGGGGAATTAAGGATTATGCTTGTTGGTGACAGTGGATCTGGAAAGAGTTCATCAGGAAACACCATCTTAAGGAAAAGGGCATTCCCTATCAGGCATCCCTGGGTCCCTAGGACATTAACCTGCCAAGCGGAAAGAGGAGAGTTTGAAGGTAGACCAATGGTGGTAGTGGATACTCCAAGTACCTTACTGATGAATACCATTGACTTGTCTAAATGCATCTCTTACTGTGCATCCAGTGTACATGCACTACTTCTTGTGATTTCACTAAACCAATTTGCTGATGTGGAGCGATATTTGAAGAATCTTCAGTGGTTGTTTGGGGAAGAGGTATCACATTACACCATCGTCCTGTTCACTGGTGGAGATGAACTAGCAGAAGGAGTCACCAAAGAGGAATTCATTCGTCAGCATCCAGTCCCCTATGGTGTTGGATACCACATCTTCAACAACAGAAGTAAGGATCCTTCTCAGGTGAGAGAGCTGCTGGAGAAGATCAACACAATGGTGCAGAGGAATGGAGGACGCTTCTTCATCAAGATCAAAGACTGGAAACAGAAGTATCTGTATCCATTTACTAGTGCAGTGACTATTGGAGGTAGTTTTGGAGCTGCTAGTGGAGGCACAGGATTAGGTGTTCTAGTAGCTGTTGTAGGATCTGTAGTTGGAGCTGGGGCTGCTCATGTTGGAGGTAACAGAGCTGTGGCTGTATCCATTGCTGGAGCTGCTGTTGTGGGTCTTGCAATTGCGATTGGAGCTGATGTTGTCACCGGGGCTGGAATTACCCTGAAAGCCACAGCTGCGACTGCTACAGGAGCTGTTGCTGATGGAGCTGCCTTTAAAGGTTTTGCTCACATGGTACATTTGTTGGGATTAGTTGGAATGTTTGGTGGAGCTGCTGTTGGAGCAGGAGTTCCTGGGGCCGTTGGAGCGTATGCTGCAAGGGCTGTTCTTGATTATGGTGGTGCTTATATGACAACTGCGGTAGGAGTGATCGCTGTTGTTCTTGCATTACTGTTAATTATTGTACTGTCTGATACTCCTTCTTCAAAGGTGGTTGGATTTACTATTGTTTCTGTAGTCTCTGCTGGGGCTGCATTTGGAGCTAATGTTGGCATACTTGGTGCATCACATTTTGCTGCAGGAGTAATGATCTACTTAGCATGTCAGGCAGTAATATGGTGGTTAAACAATAAATAGCTGGAGTGTTTTTTATGTCAGATGGTTAAATCAGGGCCATGCCAATGGTGGATTGTGTTCATTGGGCTAAAGTGCCTTTGAAGTTATCTCAGTGCCACTAACATAGTCATAGTAATAATAACATCCCTAGTCTCGCATAAAACCTGGCTAATGTATTTTTTTACCCTGTTCCAAAGTAGCCTGGTTCCTACCAGACTTCTGTGTGTTTGAGCTCTTGAGCCCCCTGGTGGCGCTCAACACACACGGAGGTCTGGGAGCATGTAGCAGGATTCTATTTCTGGACTCAAAAAGTAATGCAGAGCATTTATTGTTCAATATCAATGCCAGCTTGCATTGAGGAGTCACAGGATATATTATAGACTATATTGACGCTTTGAAGGAATTTGTTGATATTGAAGCAATAAATGCTAAGATTATTTTTTGATCGGAGAAATAGAATCCTGCTACATCCTCCCAGACCTAGTAGTGTAGCTCACGAATGCACGGAACTACAGCTCAGGCAAGAGCGAGGCAAGCTCCAAAGGGGATGATGTAATGATGTTGCGTGGTCTGTGGCTTTCTTACTAACTTTAATATCATTTTTCTGTCGGTTGTTGGCAACATTTACTTGAAACCAACACAAACTCTTTTTAAGGCATTATCTTATCCATTGCGACCAAACTGGTTGCTGGGGCGGGTGGGTTGTGGCTTAATAGCCCTTGTTTTCATCTAAAACTTTCGCCAAATGTGTTACTTCAAAACACTGTACAAAAAACTGTTTTATTTTCATAAAATCACGTTTAATTTTAGTATCTCCTATCCACTCTACTAATACTGAACATACAACTGGTTGATGGGAAAAGGTTGGTTGCATTTGGTGCCTCTTCTTGTCATCTAAACCCTACTGTCGTTTAATGCTATACAGTATATCACGAAAGTGAATACACCCCTCACAGTTTTGCAGATTTTTGAGTATATCTTTTCATAGGAAAGCATTACAGAAATGTAACTTTGACACAATGATTAGTGACCTTTTACCAACATATTTAACCGCTTAAATTTCTTGTTCACTCAGAAAAAAACAAAATACAGCCATTAATGTTTGAACATGTACTCACAAAAGTGAGTACACCCCCAGATTAAAATCCGGTAGAGAAGGGGCTATGTTGGCTCGAATCGTCTCGAAATGAAACAAAATGAAAAGGGATGACAAGGGAGGTCATCAGTGTGCGTTTCAACCTTTCTTTGCATTGAACTTTTAAATTTTGAGTCTGCAACTGGCTTAAATAGATTGGTGTGAGATTTGAATGCAATCCTGTAGAGAATATCATGATCTGCTTCAGTAGTCACAGTGCATGTTGACATGCATGTTTCTTTTAGGTGTATTTCAGATTGCCAATGTTGACAGCATTCATGCATCCCCAAACCATGTCAGTCCCACTACCATGCTTGGCTTATGAGAGGATACACCATTTTTGTAAAACTCACTTGTTTACCACCACACATGCTTGACACCATCTAAAGCAAATTTGTTTGTCTTGGTCTCAAGAGAGATGAACAGACCAAGGATATGGATCACTGGAACCATGCCGTGTGATCTGAAGAGACCAAGATAAACAAATTTGCTTTAGATGGTGTCAAGCATGTGTGGTGGTAAACAAGTGAGTTTTACAAAAATGGTGTATCCTCTCATAAGCCAAGCATGGTAGTGGGACTGACATGGTTTGGGAATGCATGAATGCTGTCAACATTGGCAATCTGAAATACACCTAAAAGAAACATGCATGTCAACATGCACTGTGACTACTGAAGCAGATCATGATATTCTCCATAGGATTGCAGTCAAATCTCACACCAATCTATTTAAGCCAGTTGCAGACTCAAAATTTAAAAGTTCAATGCAAAGAAAGGTTGAAACGCACACTGATGACCTCCCTTGTCATCCCTTTTCATTTTGTTTCATTTCGAGACGATTCGAGCCAACATAGCCCCTTCTCTACCGGATTTTAATCTGGGGTGTACTCACTTTTGTGAGTACATGTTCAAACATTAATGGCTGTATTTTGTTTTTTTCTGAGTGAACAAGAAATTTAAGTGGTTAAATATGTTGTTAAAAGGTCACTAATCATTGTGTCAAAGTTACATTTCTGTTATGCTTTCCTCTGAAAAGATATACTCAAAAATCTGCAAAACTGTGAGGGGTGTATTCACTTTCGTGATATACTGTAATTATTTCTATGTTGATGATGTATTCGTGTATTCTATGCCATATTGTCACATCACATGTATGTTTAAAAGATCCTACAAAAATCCTAAAAAGCCCATTTTAATATTATAATAAAGTAAATTGATACAATTTAACAAAAATAATAATAATAAATTGGTACATTGATGTCACCTGGTGATTATTTGTTCACTGTTTTTCTTCTTCTGTGTTTGTCTGATATTTCCTCACCTGCATGGTAACAAATAACGCACATGTGAAAGGTGTGAGAATAATTTCCAGCCAAACTGGATCCACCTTTAATATGTTTCACCTTTCATCTAAACCGCTTAGTCAGTTATGTTCTGATGATGGAGAATCAGAAGCTGAGTGTCTGGATGACTCTTAAAGGTGGGGTAGGAGATGTTTTTCTGGAACATGTTTTACCATATCATCTGAAAAACCCCTCATGACGCCATAGCACCCATTAAAATAGAGTGTTTGGAAAAAAAACGAAATCTTTTGGTCCAGTGTAGAGGGCGTAGTCAGAAGAAAACGGCAACCAATAGAAGTAATACTCATCATCACTTCTATTGGTTTCTGACACGTCCATCAACCACCAGCACTCACCCCTCCTCCCTGCGCGTTCACCGACTCGTGAACTTGACCGACCCCGCCCCCATCATTCATGCACACGCGACGAGGCTCATCATCACTCGGCTAGCAAGGTAACGAGAGTTGAGCTACTTTGAAACTTTGCTGGCTTTTGCAGAGCTACAGAAGAACTTTGGCTTTTGTTACACTGGACTAACCATGTCAGGATAACATAGTCCCTTGGATTATAGTCATTGGACTCGCAAGACCAGATTCCAACACGGGCTGACAATTGGAAATGGGACCTGACACTCTTGGACACAGATGTCGGCTACGGCAGCGGCTTCAAACATAGGCTTTGGTGACCACATTTCTAATCGAGAGGTGAGGTAATATATTTGTCTGTATATTTGTGAATTGGTTTAGGACACAGTGGTGTCTTTTTTTAAGCAAGTAGCCCTATCCATTGAGAGGGGTCAGATTCGCTCAACTTCCAACATATCTAGCTGCTACCTTGCTTAACATAGCTGCTACCTTAATCGCGTTATTTTTGGTGTTTTTTTCCCCCTGTGGCATTTATTCTGTGCGCATAAACACGTTTTCAGAATTGCTCTGTGTAACTCAGACGGTTACTCTTGTGTGTTTTGCTACTAGAATCTAGTTGTGCGAACGAGCGACAAACCAGCTGGGAGGATGGAAGCACCTGTTCTCAATTCCCCTTCTCCACCCGCGTTCAGTAACTAAATACGGATTCACCCCGTAATAAGTAAGTAACCTACCATGTTTACACACACATTACTTTGACCAGCAAAGCCCATGTCTTTCTAGTGGTTTACAATCGTTTGCATGTTTTGCTTTGGGTATGCACGTCTCTGTTGTATGACGATGGTAATACTGTAGCAAGCACAAGCACAACCTGTTCACCACTCCAGCATTGCAAAATAGATTGCCTTTGGGTTTTCAAATGTAACATGATTGTGGGTGTAGAACTAATGTTGTTAACTCGCTGATGTCGTTTTTGAGAAGACAGTAGTTTTGCATTTGATAAATACCACCTAATGACCATGACGGCTACACAGCAGATCTTTATTGTGATGGCTACACTGAATGATCACATGGAGATGACGGTACATTATTTGTTTTTACCATGGTTATATAGAAATGTTCTGCTTTGTCCATTCCAATGTTGTGGTGTTTTCCATAGCTGTTCCTTGCTCCTGTATCACAACATATCAAGGCTGCCAAGTAAATGAAGGATTTCGCTATTGCTTCATCAGGTTCACTCTCACATCAAGGCTGCCTTTGAGTTGTTAAAATGTTTTTCATGTTTGTGGGTGTAATTTCGTCCAGTTGCAGATACTACTATCCCTTTTGGAATGATCTGCCTTTGAGAAACAATGGTTCTATCTCTGACAAAAGCATATGAACAGATCCTGTAGTTTTAGTTGATACACTAAATTATCATTTTCCTATGTGTGCGCGCACACGCGCTATAGGTTTCAATTCAATACACTGGGACACTTTTCAGTCTTTGAGGTTGCTGGAATCAACACAGACTACCTCCATGCACCTAATCAGAACACTTTGCATGTTTTTTGTGTACTTGTCCCCTTTGTGTATTGCTGCTAATCTGTCTCTTTCTAGGTTCTGTTGGTTGCATGCAGATTGTGCCAGATGATTTATCTGTCTATGGTCTTAGCATGGGCTCTGTGCTAATATGCAATTTGTGCTCTTTTTTCCCCTCAGGTCAACCGCAGACAGGGTCCTTCCACAACCACATACTTATGCCAGTAAAAGCTACAGCTCTTCTCCGATCCAAGAAGCCTGGACTGCAGTCACCATCTCAACACACCAACCAAGAGAAAGGCGGATGGCTCAATTCAGTATGTAGTTCTGCAAATATACATATAGGTTTTCACAGCCCCCCATGGTGCTGAATGCATTTACATTTATTTTTGTAAGGTAAAAACAATGCTGATTACAGATCATAACTTGGGCCATGAGTGAAATTTGAGGTAGCAGCCATCACCTGATGGTGAGAGGTGGTCCTAAGATCACAGAGAGAAGCAGGTTAAAATCCCATCCTTACCTCTCCCTACCTACATCTCCATCCACAGCTGAAGTGCACTTGAGCAAGGCACACAACTCCACTTTGCTCCTGGGACTGTAGCCAACACCCTGTAAAACCCTGCTGTGTAATTTGATGTAATGAAGCCCTAATATAGTATAACACATTGCTTGTTTCAGATATGGAAAATTGCACAATAAAAGTTCCAGGACATGAAGGCTGCATACTGTGAACGTCAACCTTCGGGGCACCGTCCTGTGCAGAAGACTTTCTGCCCCAAGAGGGATGGCTGACGGCAGACACTCACAACCAGGTGAGCCCAGATAAAGGAGTTATTTTTGGTGTCCCTGCCCCAACAACCCAGGTTACTTACATTTAAAATGTCACTGGAGCTACTGTCAGATATGTGATTTCTAATTCTGTTTATCTTTTTACAGCACAGACGCCTCCAACCTCAGACTAGGCCCTTCACAGTTGCTGCACTTACCCACCTTCCCCGAGTTTTTGTGTGGTAATCAGGGAAGCTGACAAGGGGGGGGGGGCAGCAAAGGGGTCAGTTGTCATGGGCCCTGAAATGGGTTTTCATTACATTGTATGTATTGGATGGGGGGCCCTGTCAGATGACCTTGCCCTGGGCCCAGCAAAAGCTGTCAGCGGCCCTGGTGGTAATGACAACTGTAAATGTAGTATAAAGTAATGTATCTAGTGTCATGTGTAATACATTGTTTAAATTGTCCATACATTTCAATGACAGTAAATATTGGTGGACACAATTTGATTGTGTGGCTTTTTTTTATTCATTCTCTGACTGAAAATGCATGGTTACATAATTTATATATTCCACAAGACTACAATCAGAAGATTATTTGAGAGGTTGCATTTATTTTCTATGTATTAAAAAAAAAACAAAGGTAACAAGACAAACATGGTTCCAAACAAAAAAGGTGAGATGTATAAATGACATGTACAGATTAATGCTCCTACAGATAATGAAAAATAAACTCTGCACACTGCCGGTTTGTGTGTTTTATACCGTACTCTGTATAAACCTTTTATATTTCTCTAGTGGAGCAGGGTAACCCTGGCTAATCCTGGGTATTGTACTGTGTATTACAACGTCAACCCTGTTCAAGTGCCCCATACTGTCTGTAGGCTGCATCCCTGAAGAGTCCGTTTCTCTCACCTAGTCCTACATCAGCCCAAAGTCTTCCATCAAAACTGAGAACACCACAGCATTTCCTTTCAATGTTCATGGGCATCTCCTTACAGATTGCGCAGAGGCGCCAGGTTGGTTGTGCTACTGGGCTGTGGCTGAGGACCAGATGTCATGTGCCAGGTCGAACATCAAACTGGGGTCACGGATCAGGGCACGCTGCAGTAACCGATGGGATTGCTTCAAATTCAATGATTGAATCAAGGCCTGCAAAGCAATAAATACGTTTTATGTAATGCATTTTCTATTTGATGATGGGGACTAAATAACTATTGACAATAAGACCGATATGGACATAAGCAATCATTATTGTGTATATAAATAAAGATGTGCCAATTGTATGCATACAACGTTTTGCAGTCAATTTCTTACAAACTGGTGTTGTGCCAGGGGCACACAGATGTATGAAGTAGAAGGGCTTTTTATGGATGTACTTGAACTACCACTGGTGTTGTGTACCTACAACCATGTCATATCACACTAGTACTCATAGGAGTAGAAATATTGTAATGGGTGTTATCACAACAGGTGTACTCGTGCAGCCTACTCGTGTTGCGATATAGAGTACATCTGTTGTGATAACATCCATACAATACTTACACATCTGGAGGAATACAGCAGGACATGTTATTGTGGGATGAATGTACATCCTTACAGTTAGCAGGGCGTCAATTCTGTTGGAGTCTTCCTAATCAATATCCCCGACCTCTGCTGCGTCTATCTTCCTCCTCCTCCATCTCTGGCCATCGGGACGTTAGGTCGTTATGATTGTGATGGGCCAGGAAAGCTGGAGCTCTCGTCGTGGTCGTGGAAGGTCTAAAGCATATGAAAATATCGTCAGCCAAAACAATTTAATTAGCGTTGATCAGTTCGGTTGTTTTTCTTTACTCCCTCTGTTCCTGTGTCTGCGCGTGCGGCAACCCAAGTGAAATATCCCCGTAAGATTCGTACATAACTGACGTCCTTGCCTAAAACACTACGGATTGTGGGGTCGGGTATACATAAATACAATAGTACAATGTATATTGCTGTACACATCTGTCAAAATAAATCCATGTCAGTACTGTGGTAGCTACTGGCTACTGTCTAGGGATGACGGTATAGCATCTGTCATCATCAGTGTTAGGAAGTTAGAATGAGATAAGTAACATGTATCAAGTCAAGTTCAATAACTAATCTAGTATACATCTACTGTCATCAATATTTCTTGAAATGGCAACCATGACGGCCTGTGCGTTTATTGTGATGTTGAACATTCTTACCGTAGCCGGAGACAGTGCCATGGCTGGAAGTTAGCTTGGCTAATCGATTTGACGTGGCTTCTAGTTCTAGCCCCGCCTCGTGAGCTCTCGTGGGTTCCCGGGATAATCCGAACACTTGACAGACTGCATGCGCGTTCATGTGTTTTGAAGGCGTGGCTTTGAGGGGAGGGCTGAAGGGAGAGGCGGGCTGTGTATTTTCAAAAATATAGCTCACAGGAACCGTTTTTCAAAGATCTCCTACTCTACCTTTAATACTTTGTAATAATAAAATGTCAAACACACACATGCACACTGCATCATGGTCTTGGCTCTGAGTAGTTTCAAATTGTTTTTTAATAAAGATCTCATAAATGATATTCAGGTACCTGCAGTCAGGTGTTGATGAGAGGGTTCAGATGCCCATGATGACCTGCTGAGGGCGCTATGTGCTGGGCCCAGCTGAGTTTGCCAACACATATATTTCATCATTAATCTGCTGAATGGCAGACCCAACACATTCAGTGTTTCCATTCAGTATTTCTGCACTGAGAAAATAGTAGGCCTAATATACCCCTATGAAACCGTTGGTGAGTAGTACTGCAAGAATAATCGGTAGCTTCTTTTGCTTTCCATCTCTTAGCTCTTTTCGAAAACTAGTCAGACAGGATGAGTAGTTAATGTGCTTCTTCTGACAGAGTTTATCTCCTGGATTTATCATTGGTGTGGAGGCTGTATTTGTTTTGTCGCCAGAATCAGCTCACTGCCTCAATGACGTTCATAAATGAGACCATTAGTTAATTGACCTTCGACTAAGGACCACCCTAGAATGTTGTTTGAGTGGCCAACGCGTGATTTGTTATTGGACTTTTTCAATCAACTCAAGTGCCGGGACCAAGGATTGTTCCTTCATTTTTGTTGAACATTGCCCTCTAAGTGCACCAGTTGATTTTGAGGGATACTAGTAGCACTCTACTTACTCTTATTCAATTAATTGTTGTGTTGTCTGGTACCAATACAGGTGATTGGCTTATGTCTTCACCCTCTAATGTGTGTATCTCACAACCTGGGGACCATTCCATCATTGGCGCTGTTTCAATTAACGGCGGCTTCTGACACCGTTCCACCACTGAAGATCAGCTGCGCCTTGGCTAGTTTCACTTCAGCCGCGCTCATCAGAGCTGGCGTTGCGCTCGTGCACGGTGTACAGGGGAAGTCCATATCAACGATTGTCGAAAATGTGATCATGTTGTAGACTGGGGCATGCCTTGTCAAATCAAGTCTTTATCAGTCATATGATGCGAGCATTTGTAGGTGAGCGGTAACGTAACCGCATTCCAATTGAGAGGCCCGCGTTCAATCCCCACCGTGCGCAATGACAGATCATAACTCAATCATCAAAGGGAGAGTCTCGTCCAAACCTCGAATGCCACCATTTCAATGCGTAAAAATAAAATGCTTGTATCATCTAAGGTGTTTTAATTTTATCTTTCAGAAGAATTTGTTTTCGGATTAAATAAAGCTAAAACGTTAGGCAATGTGGCCTGCGTTATCTCTTTTACCGTAATATTTTTTATATTTTTTAATATTTTTAAGATGTTTAGTGACTACGCCACTCTCATTTGTTAGGGTGAGAGAACCCAACCATCAAACACTTGATTTGACTTTCCCCGCAACAGGTTAGTGAATAACAAGAGATACAACTGTCATACAATTCAGAGTTTGTTTTATTTTCTTTCTCTTTGTAATGAATCTCTGTAGCCTACATAAAGTATGCCTCACAGGCTCAGTCAAATATAGAAACAGAATATGAACTTTTACAGCATTTATAGGCACGTCATCTCAAGATACAAAAATGTGCAAATGTGCTAGTTATGCAAAAGTATTAATGGCAATTGGCAATTGCACGAGGGGTAGACCAAATAACAAAAATTGCACGGCAAACAAAGTTAGTAAATCAAATTGTACAAAAGAAAACAAACTGCCAAAAGGGCAAAATTGGTAATGGCCACCACACACACACACAAGCCTGTTAGACACACGTCTTTGGTCTCCCCCTACAGCAAGTATAGGTTCCAAAAGGAGTCTGGGATTTAAGATACGTCTCCCAGTAATACTTCAGTGTTCATACCCTAATCATATACACAAGCTCCGTCTTGTTAGAGTGAAACTTACACAAGCCCCTTCGTCTCGGACGTCAAAGTGAAAAGGTTGCACAGGATGAATCACTCACACAATAGGACAAAACAAAGAAACAGGTTGGGAAAAGAACAGTAATGCCCCCCTTCTCTAGTGATACTGCATCAGTGTAGTTGAAGGCACCAACTCCTCCTCTGGTTCTCTCAAAGCGGCACGCAAGTAGTCAACCACAAAGGGCACGAAGTGGAAGCACGCCACCAGCGACACTTGAGTTTGCCCAGCTCTGCAAACCATTCCAGAACAGCAGCCGACCCCACGCCAGCCGCGGATGGACAGGGCTTTCCTGTACGATGGCTCAACCACAAACGGAGGGACAGAGAGAGCGGTGTACCCACGCTACACTCCGCGGCATCAAAAACATAAAGTCTTTTCTTGCTAGTTACCACCGCAATGATATATGCTACCCACCGGAAGGAGAGGGGAGCGTCGTTACCCCGTCAGAATAAAGGTTCAGGATAACCACCGGTTACACAGAGATATTTTATTGAATCATCGCAATGCAAACTCTAAGCGTCGGCATCTGCAATGTGGCTGTGAAGACTTTTTTATTACCTATGCAGTAAAATGTTAAGGTCTAGGCCTATTGCTTGATAGCAAATGAAGGCAGCCACAAAGCGACATCAAAGGAGAGAATAGGCAAAAATAGCCAATGTTTTGAGGATTACAAGTCTTGAACCCGGGGCGACCACAGCAGCGCACCTGTCCACTGGGCCACTCACGTCTTCAGCTATGTAGAAGGACTTCACTATCATCTTAGTAAATCAAAACTATAAATGGTTTAAAAATGTGCTGATTATCAGAAATCCCCGGAAATGAAAGACAATGGTAACTATTGTAGTTTTTCCTGGCATTATCACATCATAGACTATTATAATCAAGTGACTGGTTCGCTTTGATCTCGTAAAATGATGGCGGGAATTAAGCGGAACGTGCCCATTTTGACATTGTTTCCTACAGGTTCTTTTTTTTTTTTTTTTGCAACACTGATTTAGCCTGGTGTTTAACCTGGGAGCTACCAGGTTAGAGTTGGAGCATAAATTACCGTGGCAACTCAGCTGAGTTTCAGGTTAGCAAGGCTGATGGAACGGATCTCTGTCTAAAAATAGCGTAGTTTACAGACTTGAGCTCGGATTTGGGGTTACCGCCGTTGATGGAATGGTCCCCTGGTCCTGGGGTAAAAAGAAAACAAACAAACAAATAAACAAAATAATCTGGGTGCTTCAGATGGGTCTACTGGCCGGCCTACTCACTCTTTACTGAGAAAAAAGACTCAATTACATCATAACAAAATTGCACATTACTGAGAGCCTTAAGATGAATACAATTTTGGTGTCAAATAGGTTATAACAGAGGCTCTGTTCAAAGGTGTTAAAGAACACACACACACACGCACACACACACACACACACACACACACACACACACACACACACACACACACACACACACACACACACACACACACACACACACGTACGTTGCATTGTTTGTTCTCTATGGGGGTACTGCATCTCCCAAGTATGGCCTGAGGAGGGCGCCAGTGCACAACATAACAACACCATCAGAAGCCAAACCATGTGTCACTCTGATGTACCGCGCCTCACAAGCCCTCTGTGGCAGGTGTACCAACCAGTACAACAGAGACAACAAGGAACACACCAGACAGCAGAACTCATGGGAGGCATGTTAATGATGAGCAATGTTGCCCTGACACTACCCAGAGGAACACCAACTATAAATAAATACACAAATACATAAAAACAATATACATCTAAAGCAAATCCACTGTACACTACTAGATTATGTCTTGATCTGCAGTCTATTGATACAATTATTGGTTTTAGTACCCATACCCTAGCCAGGCCGCACCCTCCTAGTGACGCAACACCTTTGGCGTTGCAACTAGTCAGGTCAAGAGAAATGCAAGTACTTTCTGAGTTCCCGAAAATACAGAAACTCCTTTCACCGTGTCGGGAAGCAAACAACCATAAGCAAACCAAGGGAGGTGGGTCAACCTTGCTGTTTGGGAAATGTTAATTGTTATGCTCTTGGTCAGACCACGTCTCGAAGAGATTTGAACGTTGAAGATAAACAGGCTACCCATACCCAGGGAAGTCGACAAAGGGGGGACAAAGGGGTCAGCTGCCTCAGGCCCTGGGAGATGTGGGGCCCATAATTGTTTCCTCATTACATTGTATGTACTGGCTGGGGGGTCCATTCAGATGACTTTGTCCTGGGCCCAACCAAAGCTGTCAGCGGCCCTGCCTATACCATTGTACCATTGGGCCCCGGCCGAGGCTATACACTTATATTACAGTGTAAGCTTCTTTTAGGGACCCTTTACTCCACACTGTTCTACTTACTCATGACATGTAATTGAAAGTCAGAATGATGGTGTGAAGAGAAATAAATAATCCATTCATTTATAAACATAAACTCGATCATTTTCTGTGCTCTGGTACAAGGCTAATTGGCAAGCTGTGCTGGTCTGATCCCGTCATGAATAAAGCGCTGTCTGTCTGCCTGTCTGTCTGTCTGCCTGTCTGTCTGTCTGCCTGCCTGTCTGTCTGTCTGCCTGCCTGTCTGTCTGCCTGCCTGTCTGTCTGTCTGCCTGCCTGTCTGTCTGCCTGCCTGTCTGTCTGTCTGCCTGCCTGTCTGTCTGCCTGCCTGTCTGTCTGCCTGCCTGCCTGCCTGCCTGCCTGCCTGCCTGCCTGCCTGCCTGCCTGCCTGCCTTCCTGCCTGCCTGTCTGTCTGCCTGCCTGCCTGCCTGCCTGCCTGCCTGCCTGCCTGTCTGCCTACCTGCCTGCCTGCCTGCCTG
>NW_026946010.1:0-22710 GCF_034702125.1 Engraulis encrasicolus
CACACAAAACACTGCACACACGCACGCACGCACACACGCACGCACACACACACACGCGCACGCACACACACACGCACACACACACAAACACAAAGTCCGCCCCACACTTTCAGAAGCAAGGAGACCAGACTTCTCTTATCGCTCCTCTCTACTCTAATTCAAAAGCCTATAGATTATGATGTGGTCCAAGTCTCCAGGGAAATACACTACACAGGGTCCTGCAGACAGTCATTATGAAGTCTGAACACTCCATCCTATCACTCCTCTAATGGTATGACTCCATACCATCAAACCGTTTGGAGACTAAGGCCACAACGATGACGACAATGATGATGGTGATGATGATGACGACGACGACGACGACGACGACGACAAAGGTTGCTTTGACAAATGTGTGACATGAGGGAGAGCCATATCATTATTTCCTGTGATTCTCACACGAACACACACACACACACACACACACACACACACACACACACACACACACACACACACACACACACACACACACACAGAAACACACATGATGATGATGACGAAGTTCACAATGATGATGACGAAGGTTGCTTTTGAAGGTTGCTTTGACATGTCATGAGGGAGAGCAGATGCATGGACACCAATTATTTCATTACATTTGGGCTGATGATCTAGGGAGAAGGATGCAGACACACACACACATACATGTGCACACACACATATATACACATGCGTGCGCACAAGCACACACACACACACATACAGTACGTAGACACCGTAATTAACACACACACACACACACACACGTGCACACACACAGGCACATGCGTGAGCACACGCATAAGCACATGGACACACAACACACACACACACACACACACACACACACACACACACACACACACACACACACACACACACACACACACACACACACACACACACACAATAAAAGTCGGCAGACTTCCATGAGTTATTGTCTGGCCCAACTCTAGTAATTAAGGACTATACCTCAGTGTGTGCTTGCTCCTCTGGAGGAAACATGACTGTTAAATTGTGCAGCAGTAATTCTCCATGACAAAGACACACACACACATATTCATACACATACACACGCACATACGCACGCCCGCACATACACAGAAACACACATAGGTGCACGCCCGAACACACACACACACACATACGGCCACGCGCACGCGCACGCGCACGCACACACACACACTCTCATTCTCTCTCTCTCTCTCTCTCTCTCTCTCTCTCTCTCTCTCTCTGTCACACACACATACACACACACGCACACGCATGTGTGACACGTGCATCCAGAGACCATTAAAGAGCACAATAGATATTCTCCATGACAAAGTCATGGGCAATTTCATGAGACAATTAAAACTAAGAGTGTTCCCAGGGAAGACTCAGGCGGAACCATTTAATCCCATTTGTCCCCACTGTAAAACAGCCCATGCCATCCCATCCCATTCCGACAGAGAGAGTGAGAGCGAACAGTGTTTGTGTGTGTGTGTGCGCGTTTCCAATATCACACTCTGCCCAGAGACACACAAGGCTGGGCCACCTGTCCTTTTTAGGGTGTGTGCATGCAGTGTGTGTGTGTGTACGTATTTGAGAGAGAGAGAGAGAGAGAGAGAGACACTTTCCACCCTTTTTTATGGCATGTGAAGCAATCGATGGGCGTCATTTATTCAGGAAATATCAGGGCCCTCTGATTTGACAAAAAGAAAAAGGAGTTGTGGGGGTGGGGTGCTGCTGGACATCCTCATCTGTCCAACAGTGTGGGATAAAGGAGTCAATTGTCCAGGGAGAGAGGGGGCCCAAAATTGGGACCTCATTACATTGCATCTATTGGCTAGTGTGGTCCTTTTAGATTTTTGTCCCGGGCGAGGCCTATTGCTCACCACCTAGCCCTTTCTGTATTTCATCGGGTTGTTCTCTATTTTTTTAACCTGGTGCTTGGACAAACTGTAAAGAAACTGTAGGGGTAGTCGCGTGAGAATCGGAATTCTCACACGGTACGCACCAGTAATGTAATTGAGTTGCGTTAATGTATGGAAAGCTGCGTGTGGATTTACTCCTCATGCGGCTATACCAGGAATTGAAGGTAAAATCTCGTTTGGGAATTTAATTAATTATGAATTAATTAATATTAATAAACAAATTAATTAAAATGTAATTTAAGGACCGTCTCATAAAATCCTTGGATTATCAATCACAATATTCAACAATAAATTGCTAAACACAGAATTAATAATAAGTTTTGTACTGGGGTTACTCAGCGGTTCACAGTGAACAGTAAGGCCTATTCTCTGTGATCAGCTGGGGTACACAAGCACAAAAGTTGATCTGAAGGCAAAGTTCTAATAATAGGTTGGTTGGGTGTACAAAGTAACAAGGACAACAAAATGCAATCAAATGATTTACTTTTATTAACTACTAGGATAACTAATAAAATGCATTACATTCAAAGTCGGTTAAATGGAATAATAACAATAATAAGGCACAATAATATAAAACAAGAAAGAAATAAAAGAGGGGAAAAGAAAGAAGAGGGGAACAGGCTTTCAGCCTGTGTGTGTGTGTAGCAGGGGTCTGGTTGCTATGGGCTACCACGTGTGTGTGGTTGGCTAAGCTAGCATTAGCTACAGAAAGCATAGACAATGGAAAGGCTACTGATAAGTAGCTGCTTAGCAAAGGCCTAGTGTTGACTAGGCAGGGCCCAAAGGGTCCACAACAAAGTCTAGGTTTCTGTAATAAATGCACACAATTCCTTGTGGAATGGAGAGAGAAATGAAAGGGGATGAGAGAGTAGCAGTCAGTGGGAGGAACTCGCACTGATTACTGTATGTGCGTGTCTGTTGCTGGGCAACAATGGCGTCCTCTCGGCTAGGTTAACGTTAGCATCAGAACCGGGAACAATAGGGATAGCTAGCAGCTATGTAACAAGTAAACCGTGTGGTTTCAGGCGCTTCAAGTCCCGTAGTGGACGCGCGAATGTATCAAAGGGTTCTGGAATTAACGATAACAAGTCCAAGTAGAACAGGGAGAGAAAGAAAACGAAATAAAAGAAATAACAAGTGGGAGACGTTGCCGTCTACGCAGCCATTACGAGTTGTAAAACTACAGGAAGTGGGGTTTCAGCGTGCTTGTGTAGACGCTGCAAGTCCAACTTGGCTAATGGCTAACTTGCAGAGCGCTCCGAGCAGAGTTGACTATTCAGAGAATGGTTTACTACAGATTATGCACTCAAAGGGTATAAAAGAGTACCGAAATGCTCGGAGGGTTCTGAGAATCAAGTATTTCGAAAGGGAGAGAGTGAAAGAACGAGAGGGGGAGATAGAGAGAGAAGGGAAAGAGAGATGGAACTCTGGTGGCTATGCGTGTCTGTGTAAACAAATGGTTAGCGTTGCGTTGCTAACCTAGGGCCGGCTATGGCCCGTTACCACAAAAGGCGCAGCGCGTGTATCTCAGGACTAGTCGGCGAAACGGCCGCGCTATGACGGTCCTCGGAGAGTTCAGAATATTGATGGTTAAATCAATACTTGAACTATTCCGTGCGAACGCCACAAGCGGGGTCGCTAGGCTTAGTAGCCAGTAATACAGAATGGGTTAGCAGAGGGGAACCTAAGCTAAGAGGAAGGATAGACAGAGAAGCAGGAGAAATGCAAATAAACATGTGCACATGAAAAATAACTCAAGTCATAGTTCAAAAACACATCTATCTCAGTACATAAGCTATGCCCAGTGCCTACTGTGTGAGATGAAGAGGGAGATCCAGTTTCCAAAGGGCTCTGTACGTCCGTCTGGAAATGGGGATTGCAGTCCACGTCTCTCTCGTCCTCGAGAGTTTGGGCTGCAAAAGTCTTTGTTGTTGCGGCTTCGAGATTCTTCGGTTGAATCCCAAATGCAAGAAGTTTGTTCCACGGAGGCGTGCGTGGATATTTCTCGCAGTGAACTCGCCTTTAGTTCACAGTGTCCGGATGAAAGTCTTAAGATATGTCCAGGCAAGGTCTTAGACTTGAAGTGAGGAATTCTTTGCAAAGTGTGTGTAAGATGAACTCAGCAGTCTATGTTTGTTATTCGGCCAAATATCAAACAATACTTTGTCCAAAATTGCGCAAGTTGCTCTATGCGTCTCGTCCGTCCGGCGGTCAAAACTAGAGTGAGGAACAAAGGCCCTTGGGAGACCCTTAGGTGTTGACCAGGTGATTGTGGGTGGGGCTTTGGTCACAGTGCCTCCTAAAGGAGGAGGCCTGAGAACAACATGGCAGGGACCCTGGGCCAGCCATTTGGTGGTCAGAGGGGAAGTAACTCTTACTAGTGATTATTGATGACCTTCGTTTCAATCATCATTAGTTTGAGTCACATGATTCTCATAACTTTGTCATGAGTTTCTCTGCGTAGAGAAGTGGCAGGAATTTTACCTACATCTCCCCCCGACGCACTGGTGGTGAATGGAATGGCCCCCCTGTGGGTCTGTAGTGTGTTTCTGCCACGAGTCGCAGTCCATAGGAGTGATCCAAAGTGAGGTAGTCCGAAAGGGTAATCCGAAAGGTCCTTCTGGAAAAGTCTTTGAGAAACAGTCCATGCAATTCAAAGTTCATACAGTTCACAGTTCATAGAGTTCACAGTGGCATCTGGGCAATGCTACGAAGGCATCTGGGCATGATGACTGTGAATAAAGCTACCTAACTAACTACATATGACATTTTACACAGCAAACCAAAATCAAAGAAAAATCGATGAAAAAGGAAAGGAAAGGAAAGGGTGAGTTAGCGTGTTAGCAAGCCTACCCTTAGGAAGGTTAATGGAGACACAGTCTCCAGTAGAGTTGGACTCTGGTGCGGTCAAGGCTCTCAGGCGCGCAGACCGGGTGGTCCAATATTGCAGTGTAGTGTCAGGTGTAGTATCATTGTGTAACTGTGAGGTGTAGTATCAGTATGTGATTGTGAAGTGCAGTATCAGTATGTGACTGAATGAGTGAGTGTGAACAGTGATAACCTAGTCGCTAACTGGAAGTCCTATGGAAATGCAGTGTAGTGACTGTGTTATGGTGGTCACATGGTGTCAGAATCGTGGTCTGTGGGTGTTGGTTAGCTAATGATTGTCCATCCGTGCTACTCTAATTTCTGTGGTTTGTCCTTAGACAGTTGGGTGCACGCTCGTGAACAGGGACTGTCGACAGTCCGCAGAGACGGCGCGTCTCTAATAAAGGGATAGCTGGGATTGACCCAGTGGGCTTGAAGTAGAGGTGCAGGAGTAAGAAAAGAGGTAGAGTGAGGGATAGTCATAGGCTATGATAGGAGGAGGAGTCTAGACGTACGTGTACGTTGTGCCAGAAACCTACATAGAAGACCGACTTGATTCTGAAAAGATTTGTCACTCAATGTTGGTAAATTGAGAAGGAATCCTATTTCTAGGTTTCAGATTGACAAATTGAGGATAACAGCTATGCCAAGACTATAGGCCAGGTGATTCTGCAATGAGTAAACGTTAGTGTGGGTCTTAGACCAAAGTATGTTGTCAACCATGCTACAAGGGATCAAATACGCTGTATTTTAATGCCACTAAGCGTGTTGAGAGGGTGCATTAGGTGTCTAATTACAGAGAAACATACATCACTAAGTTTATCATGAGGCTAATACGTCTATGGCATGCAAGGTGTGATTGACTAGCGTAGAACGCGTGTTAACGGTGAGCGGGAGTTACATAGTTATGTCTAAAAATAGAGTACGAGAGGCTTTTGAAGCGAGTTTCGGTTACCGGGGGTCTGTCCGAGTACTTGTGCTTTTAAGACCTATGTTTTAGTCTGGCCGGGCCAGGCTAAGTGTTCGAATGCTCACCCCCCTTCCCCAGGTGATGGAGCGTGGACTAGGCCCACCCCCCTTGGAGAGGTTGGTCACACCAGTTGGGATTGAACTAGGTTCACTAGACTGAGGAGCAGTGGCCTGCTCTCTGGGGCGGAGCTCGGGCTCCCCCCTCGCCGTGTTCTGCTGATCCTGGCGTTGTGGACGGTGGCGATTTAGCATCGGGAGGCCCGATGAAGGATGTTGGAGAGCGGACACCCTGGGCGGGGCGTCTTCTCCTGGACATCCGAATGGAGATCTGTTCTCGTCGCTGGACCTGTCTGCAGGTCTAGCGGATGATTGCCAGGTCAGCTTCTGCAAGCTGAAAAGGAACTTCCTGTTCGAAGCCTGGATGTGGTTCAAATAACGCTGAGTGGGACACATGGATTGCAGGAACCGGGTTGCTCGTTTGCAGGGCAAAAGCGCGCACCAGCTCGTGCTCTGGTGTGTCGGATTCCGCCATGACACTGCGTTCGTCCTGAAGAGTGTCTTGGGGTTCCGAGTGAACCATGTGAGAAGGGAAAGTGGCCAAGAAATGTTCCGGACAGTCGAAGTTGGTGTCCGACGGTGGGAGTTCACCGATGGCTGGAAGGGTGAGCTCAAAGTCCTGGAACGTTGGGTTCAGCTGGACGTCTGGTGGCTGACGGCATGAGATCGTGGGGTCATGTCGCGTCAGGTCTGGTGCCAGAAGGTAAGCTGAATTGTGGTGCTCTTTGAGTAGCATGTTCGCGAACACTGCTAACTCTGGCTCCAAGAATGGCCTGACAGGTTGAAAGAATGCTTGGGAGCAAAGACTTAGTTGGTCTTCGGGGAGAGCCAACTGAAGAGGGAAGCTAGCTGTGCTAGCTAGAAGGGCTATGTCAAAGTTGCTAGCAACATGACAAGTCTGGGGAAGCTTTCGTCTGGAACGAGTTGCTTCAAAGTCAACCTGGAATGGGTGTAGGACTGGATCGGTACGGGTACCGGTGTCCTGGATGTTCAGGGTCAGCTGGGCTCTCAGTCTGACCAAAGTGTCAGCTCCGATGACCGAGAGGTCAGGGAGTCCGGGAATGACACTTAAAGAATGGAGAGACTCTCTCCTGCGGATGGTTGGCGACGCGGCGTCAGTGCCTAGGGCTCGGACGGTCGTCGGCGGTTGCTGAGCTGACAGAAGACGGAGATTCTTCTGTATGAAGGCAGGAGGAGAAAAACCATGACACATGGTGTCGAAGGAAGTCTGGCTAATGGCTTGTTCCTTAGCCAAGAATGCTAGCAGGGTGCTAAGAGTGGAAGCGCTATTGCTAGCGACTTCGTTGGCTAGCGAAGAGTGGTACCTGGTCGGTACGACTGCACCCAAAGGGAACGATGGCTCGGCGAGCAAGTTGTGGTTGAGGAAGACGCCTGTTGGGGTTAGCTGAGTCGTAGAATGGAGCTGTCCTCGGGTTCTCGACGGTGAAGCTGGATCCGGGATGCTGCAGCTCGCCTGGGAGCAGGATGCAGTAAGATCGAGGCCCTCTAGGGGCCGCCATACCTCAGTATGGGCAAGGGCGTCTGTGTTGGGCTCAACACAAAGAATTCGTTCCTGTTGGTGGAAAGTTGTGGTCAGTGTGGGCGCGGCCCACTGTGGATCATGGCGCTGATCTTGGGAAAGCGCTGGCCTATGGCCTAAGACTTCTTTGGGCTCTGGTGTCAGCAAATCTTTCTCATCTCCTGGTGAGTTTAAGACTGGGTGAAACGGAGTCACAGGAGTGCTAGGGGATAGGGCCGTGGAAGCACTTATGGTGTCTCCCCCCTCGCCCCATGCAATGGGTGCGAGGTCAAAGAGAGGGTCGAAAGGCAGAGGTTGGCGAGCACTTAGGGTGTCCCTTCCTTCAAACCTTACTTGGGGTTCGATGTCCCAGAGGATAGAGCATGGCTTCATCTCTGCTGCATAGAACTCGGGCTGACTCTCCCTAGGGTAATCTCTTGCAGTGGGTAAGCTGGACTCGGACTGAAGATGAGTTAGCACTAGGGGAGTGTCTGGATGCGTTGCTTGAACCATCTCTGGTTCCTCGCAAGGCTCCTGAGGGGTAGGCTCTCTGGCGCCCCCCTGATCAGCTTTTGCAGCTGCTACCAGCTTGCTAACAGAGGCTGGGTCTACCCTAACTGTTTTCTCTTCTAACAATTCAGGGGAAACTGGAGGCATTGGCAAGGCCCACGTGGGCTCGTTGCAAGGCTCCAGAGGGTGGGGCTCGTCAGCGACACCCTGGCAGGTTAGGTTCTCCTGGGCAGTGGGGAGTTCTCTAAACCTATAAACGCTGGTGGACACATGCCGCTTGTGTTCCAGCTCCGCCCGCAGGGCGCGAAGTAAAGTGAGTAGCTGTAGCTTTCCTTCTACACTAGTGACTCTACTAGGGTCGGCCATTTTGTCCATTGTGATGGCAATGGCCTGTTTGCATTCTCTTTCGCTAAGGGTGTTAACCATCTCTTGAACGGCAGAGGGAGTGTTGACTAGTCCCGTGACTGAGTCACTGAGCTCCGTGCCTAGGGAGTATGAGGGTGCCATTCTTAGTGGCCGACTAAACACTTGTTTTGCAGGTTTAGACTAATTTCGGGGTAAACAATTGACTCATTAGATTTGGCTAATCTAATTGTTGAATAGTTACCCTGCGCAGTACTAATTATCTTGTCGCTAAGCGTACGGGTTTGTTAATCAATTACGCTAAGATCGTTATCTGACCCTACAATTAATTAATCGGATAGTAATTGGTTTCCCATGGGAAGTTAATACTAACATTAACTAATTCAGTCAGAATGTTGTCTAACGCGGTAATTCATTGGACCTCGAGTATCACAGAGCGTTACGAGAAATCAATACCAGTTGTCAATTAATTAGGTTAGAAATCAAACTTGAATTTAAATCAATTAATTCGAGTGTCTTGACAATTCACTTTAGGCGTAACTAATACTGGATCTTAATGAGGTAGATTAGAATTTAATCTAATTCTATTCCTAATTAACATGCAAATATTAATCAGTTCTACAGGAATTAACACTTGTCATTAATTAACTGTAACCAAATTTAATTTACTGTGCTAATTAATTAACTAGCGCACTATTGTAATTTACACTTTGTAGCAAGGTTTCAGTTATGAAATTTGCTTGACACACTTTTAGTTGTTTACTCACTGTTAGAGTTCACTCTGGATTATACATTGGCCTTTAACTGTTATTTAAGACAGTTTGTTAGTCATTGCAGTTTGTACACCAACCATTAAACCACTATCCTCACGCGAGGGCGTCAGTAATGTAGGGGTAGTCGCGTGAGAATCGGAATTCTCACACGGTACGCACCACGTAATGTAATTGAGTTGCGTTAATGTATGGAAAGCTGCGTGTGGATTTACTCCTCATGCGGCTATACCAGGAATTGAAGGTAAAATCTCGTTTGGGAATTTAATTAATTATGAATTAATTAATATTAATAAACAAATTAATTAAAATGTAATTTAAGGACCGTCTCATAAAATCCTTGGATTATCAATCACAATATTCAACAATAAATTGCTAAACACAGAATTAATAATAAGTTTTGTACTGGGGTTACTCAGCGGTTCACAGTGAACAGTAAGGCCTATTCTCTGTGATCAGCTGGGGTACACAAGCACAAAAGTTGATCTGAAGGCAAAGTTCTAATAATAGGTTGGTTGGGTGTACAAAGTAACAAGGACAACAAAATGCAATCAAATGATTTACTTTTATTAACTACTAGGATAACTAATAAAATGCATTACATTCAAAGTCGGTTAAATGGAATAATAACAATAATAAGGCACAATAATATAAAACAAGAAAGAAATAAAAGAGGGGAAAAGAAAGAAGAGGGGAACAGGCTTTCAGCCTGTGTGTGTGTAGCAGGGGTCTGGTTGCTATGGGCTACCACGTGTGTGTGGTTGGCTAAGCTAGCATTAGCTACAGAAAGCATAGACAATGGAAAGGCTACTGATAAGTAGCTGCTTAGCAAAGGCCTAGTGTTGACTAGGCAGGGCCCAAAGGGTCCACAACAAAGTCTAGGTTTCTGTAATAAATGCACACAATTCCTTGTGGAATGGAGAGAGAAATGAAAGGGGATGAGAGAGTAGTAGTCAGTGGGAGGAACTCGCACTGATTACTGTATGTGCGTGTCTGTTGCTGGGCAACAATGGCGTCCTCTCGGCTAGGTTAACGTTAGCATCAGAACCGGGAACAATAGGGATAGCTAGCAGCTATGTAACAAGTAAACCGTGTGGTTTCAGGCGCTTCAAGTCCCGTAGTGGACGCGCGAATGTATCAAAGGGTTCTGGAATTAACGATAACAAGTCCAAGTAGAACAGGGAGAGAAAGAAAACGAAATAAAAGAAATAACAAGTGGGAGACGTTGCCGTCTACGCAGCCATTACGAGTTGTAAAACTACAGGAAGTGGGGTTTCAGCGTGCTTGTGTAGACGCTGCAAGTCCAACTTGGCTAATGGCTAACTTGCAGAGCGCTCCGAGCAGAGTTGACTATTCAGAGAATGGTTTACTACAGATTATGCACTCAAAGGGTATAAAAGAGTACCGAAATGCTCGGAGGGTTCTGAGAATCAAGTATTTCGAAAGGGAGAGAGTGAAAGAACGAGAGGGGGAGATAGAGAGAGAAGGGAAAGAGAGATGGAACTCTGGTGGCGATGCGTGTTTTATGTAAACAAATGGTTAGCGCTGCGTTGCTAACCTAGGGCCGGCTATGGCCCGTTACCACAAAAGGCGCAGCGCGTGTATCTCAGGACTAGTCGGCGAAACGGCCGCGCTATGACGGTCCTCGGAGAGTTCAGAATATTGATGGTTAAATCAATACTTGAACTATTCCGTGCGAACGCCACAAGCGGGGTCGCTAGGCTTAGTAGCCAGTAATACAGAATGGGTTAGCAGAGGGGAACCTAAGCTAAGAGGAAGGATAGACAGAGAAGCAGGAGAAATGCAAATAAACATGTGCACATGAAAAATAACTCAAGTCATAGTTCAAAAACACATCTATCTCAGTACATAAGCTATGCCCAGTGCCTACTGTGTGAGATGAAGAGGGAGATCCAGTTTCCAAAGGGCTCTGTACGTCCGTCTGGAAATGGGGATTGCAGTCCACGTCTCTCTCGTCCTCGAGAGTTTGGGCTGCAAAAGTCTTTGTTGTTGCGGCTTCGAGATTCTTCGGTTGAATCCCAAATGCAAGAAGTTTGTTCCACGGAGGCGTGCGTGGATATTTCTCGCAGTGAACTCGCCTTTAGTTCACAGTGTCCGGATGAAAGTCTTAAGATATGTCCAGGCAAGGTCTTAGACTTGAAGTGAGGAATTCTTTGCAAAGTGTGTGTAAGATGAACTCAGCAGTCTATGTTTGTTATTCGGCCAAATATCAAACAATACTTTGTCCAAAATTGCGCAAGTTGCTCTATGCGTCTCGTCCGTCCGGCGGTCAAAACTAGAGTGAGGAACAAAGGCCCTTGGGAGACCCTTAGGTGTTGACCAGGTGATTGTGGGTGGGGCTTTGGTCACAGTGCCTCCTAAAGGAGGAGGCCTGAGAACAACATGGCAGGGACCCTGGGCCAGCCATTTGGTGGTCAGAGGGGAAGTAACTCTTACTAGTGATTATTGATGACCTTCGTTTCAATCATCATTAGTTTGAGTCACATGATTCTCATAACTTTGTCATGAGTTTCTCTGCGTAGAGAAGTGGCAGGAATTTTACCTACAAAACATTCCATAGTTTTTCAACCTTCATTTTCAAATCATTTCACAGTTAAAATGGAGGACTTCACTGCTCAATACTGACAATAACCAGGCAAGTTTGATACGTTTTTCTCGCTATAGTTCTCCATATGACTAGACAACTTTGACGCAAACTTCTATGGCGACTGCAAAAGAAAGCCACTTAGTAATTTGCTTCGACGTCACAACCATACTCCTCCCGATGTCATCTGGCCTGGGCGTGCGTGGACCTAGACGAAATAGCAAAGTCAAGACAGCTCACGTCGTTTGTAGGAGACGAGACCACCATTAATCTGCCGAAAGCCTCTGTGTGCGTTTGGTGTGTCGCGACGTGTTTTATCGCTGGAGCACTGAGCCACTTTGTCTTTTTATTTTTGTTGTTTCGCAGATAACGGCAGAGGCAGACAGAAGTGCTTAATATCTGCGTCGGCGTCGCATCACTACACGCTGTTTTCCTGTCTGACTCTATTAACTTCCCCTCTTCTCACCTCGTTTGCTTTTGTCTCCGAATTTGTTTTTTGTTTTGTTTTTTGCTTTTATAACTAAGCCTCTTGCCGATACGCTGTTCCTCAACAAGATACGGCACAAACACAAAACACTTATTTGATTGTTTTGGGGCTCGCTTTTAGGACTAGCAACCATTTTGGGGTCATTTTCATTTGCTGGCTAACAAAGCGTTTTATTTTATAGCTGAGATAACAAAAAAAGTTAATCATGTGCCCTGCTGCAATACGCTTTAATGGAGTCAGTAAAATAGAAGATATGAACTCCTATTGTAGCTTGACTTCATTTTCCTTTCTCTCTCTCTCTCTTTGTCTGTATGTGTGTGTCAGTCGAATGCAACCAGACAGCGCAGGCTTGGCTTTGAAATGCATGAATGGCTTGTGCTTTCACAGCTACCGCGCCATTCAGACAATGAAGTTTGGCAGTCGGAAAATGGCATCAATACCTTATTGATGTCGTATTGTTCGGCGGTAAGAAAAATTGTGTGGTAGGCTCGTGAGGCAGGGCAATTACCTGCAAATGAAAAGGAGATTTATGGGCAAAGAGGGTCGATATACAGTAGATTAGGCCACTTAAACACTCTGTGGAGACAGAGAAAATAGTCCAGACCAGTAAAGAAGGGGAAAAAAACTCCCACCCGCTGTTAAAAAAAAGGCACTGACATGTGGAAGCAAGAACGCTGACAGCTTTTACCGGGTCCAGGATGAAGTCATGAATCAGGCCCCCACATCCGATACATCCAATGTAAAGTGAACCCAATTTTGGGCCCCCTCTCTGCCTGGGCCCGGGACAACTGATCCCCATTGTCCCCTCCCGTCAGCTTCCCTGTGTGGAAGCGGCCGCTGCCTACTAGCTCACATAGATCCATGGAACTGCGCCAGGTGAGGCTCTTGGGTACTCACTCATGGGCCCAGGACTGTCCGGCAGTGTCTCTGCATTGCTTCATGTCTGCACAGAGATGTGATTAAAGATACTCAGACTCTAATAGGTCTACACTGTCAATGCACTAACATGCACCATTTACTGGAAGCCTTCTCAGTTTTTTTTTTTTAATTTCTTCTTACCTATACTATATAGGCCTTCAGTATGATGACATGCTATATTTATTGATTACCAATGACAATTGTATGATACATAGTATACATAGGTATGCATAAAGTATCAATAGGACTTCATGATATTCCATCATGTCATGGTGAAGTTGCTACATATCCTGCATGAATGAAGTTATGGAACTGGAGTGCAGGAGAGTATATTTTTTTCACGTTGGAGTTTGTGGTAACTCAGTAACTCAGTAGTTAATTGTGTTGTGTAGATTCAGTGCTGGTAAGCTGTGGGGGCAGGATACAGTGCTTGGGGACATATTTGATATATTTGGTGTCTTAATCCACATTAATCCAGTTCCACTAAGGTATATTTCAAGGATTTATGTCTTCATTATTACCTCCGCATATTACAATAAGTACTCAGTCCTTACCCCTTCTTTACCTCCATCCTGGAGGGCAAGTCACCATGTTGTGGCTCCTTTGTATCCGTTGCGACAGTAGGAGACCTGTGAAATGTTTTCTTTTTGTTTCAGACAAGGAGTGTCTAAGTTTACACATGCACATACCAGTGTTGTACACATATCTTTAAAAATGGATAACTTTTCTTTCACAAAAATGTTATTCCTTAAATTTCGTTAGAAAACTTCAGCAAAAGTAAAGATTTTTTAAAACACCGGTTTCGCGTCAACATTTAATCAGAGAAACATGGCAACCATAATGGTTCTACTTCTCCTGATAATACAATGTACAGTATGACTGCTTTCAGCAGCATATTTATGCAGATTCACTGATGTTTGTGCATGATATACTGTATTTTGGAAAACAGAGGGAAGAAATATCCATTTGTCAAAATGTGTATGTGTAAAAAGGGTGTGACGCATTTTCAACTGCCAAAAACCAGAATCGCCAATCAAAAACGCCCACACCATATCATGTCCAGCCATTTCCAGTTGCAAAACTGGCAGTTGAAAATGCTAGAAATAAGTTTAGCTGACTAGAATGTAGCATTGGCAATCCATTCTAATTGGTTTCACAGGCTAAAAGACATATTTGTTGAATGATTGTTCTGGTGTTAGTTGAAATAGCTGTAAAAAGCCTAAAAGACACAGTATTTGATGAGTGATTGTTCAGGTGTCCGTTGATGTTGTGACGCCCATGCTCTTCTTCTTCTATCCTCTCATGGATCTACAGGCAGGAGGGAGAGTGAGAAGAATACGAAAAGGCCATATAAAACATTCAGCTTCTGGCAGTGGGAGCTAGCATTACACAGCACCTCGTTCACACAGCAGGTATCTCCTGGATGCAGGCATGCGGCCTCTGAAGAACTCACACCTAGGGCCCAGTCCTTTCATTCTGCTCCACATGAAACACCTGTCGGTTATGTCAGGTTGAACAGGGCTGACTCTCTGTAAGTTATTTCCACAAAGAACCTTTTATGAGATTCTCTAGGCGAGCTCCACTACTATGGAGGACTACTGAGAATTCCTTTTAAAGAGTTTTGCTTAAAAGAGGACCACAGTGATCACTTATCTAAAACAGCCGCACCAGGGCCAGAGAAACACTGTCTGAAAGTTAGAGTTGCACTGGGACAGATATGCTGTGTGTAAGGTGTGTGAGGGTGATATGTGTCTCACATTTCTTTATAGTTGTGTTGTATTGATATTTGTGAGGGACTTTCAGGGAATTTGTGCAGATAGGGCAGATTATAAGGTAGGGGTAGAGGTCAGTTGTCCTGGGCCCAGGGAAACTATAAGGGGCCCAGATTGGGTCCTCATTACATTTTATGTACAGAGAGTGGGGGCCTTTCAGGTGACTTTGAGAGGGGCCGGACAAAGCTGTGCAGGTGACATAACATTACTTTACATTAGCTGACGCTTCTATCCAAGGGTATTGGTTACAGCCCCCAGAGCAATATGGGATTAGCCCACAGCCACAGCCAATTGGAATGTTTTAATGCTTGCATTCTGCTTTTAACTGGAATACTCTATCGCTTCCATCACTCATGAGTAACACTCTTGCTACACAGTCAAGCAATGTGAAGAATGTCCTAATATTCACTTGCACTGCTCACACCATCAAATAGAAATTTTCCCTTACACCTGTTTCCCATGCATGTTTTAGTAGAGTGTGCTACTTACAGTGGTAGACCCATCAAGCCGAGCCATTATGTCACGTCTCAGTTAAAGTAACAACATCATTTGATGGGATTGGCAGCTGGGTTGACAGTGTGCAGCTGTGTTCTATCCACATGTAGGTTTAAAGTTGGCCAGCTAAAGTTTGCCTGTGTAAGTATGAAGGACAGCATATGGCTCGCAAATCCCATCCCATCCCATCTTCCATTCTGATTTGTGTGTCTGTGTGTGTGTGTGTGTGTGTGTGTGTGTGTGTGTAGCCTTGTGCATGTCTGTGAATGTGTGTGTGTGTGTGTGTGTGTGTGTGTGTGTGTGTGTGTGTGTGTGTGTGTGTGTGTGTGTGTGTGTGTGTGTGTGTGCAGATAAAAGGTCTGTGCTAATTGGGTGGAGCCCAGCAGAGCAGAACGGCAGCTGAGTGATAGCGGAGCCCTCAAGAGGTTCTACATGATGTCGATTCCATCGGAAACCTGTGTCTGTGTCCGTGTGTTTGTGCAGGAATGTGTGTGTGTGTGTGTGTGTGTGTGTGTGTGTGTGTGTGTGTGTGTGTGTGTGTGTGTGTGTGTGTGTGTGTGTGTGTGTGTGTGTGTGTGTGTGTGTGTGTGTGTGTGTGCACACGTGCATAGTGAATGTGCGTGCTGCCTGCCTGCCTGCCTGTGTGTGTGTGTGTGTGTGTGTGTGTGTGTGTGTGTGTGTGTGTGTGTGTGTGTGTGTGTGTGTGTGTGTGTGTTTGTGCGCGCGTGCATGTTTGTGCGTATGTATGTGCGCGCGTGTGTGTGCGCGTGTGCATGGGTGCGTGTGTGCATGTGGGGAAAGACAGAGGAAGGATGGGCAGTGCCTAGCTGTCTTCTTTCATTCCTTTATCACGCTCCTTTTTCTCTCCTCGTTCTCATTGTTTTTCCGTCTCCTCTGCCCACATTTTTCTTTCCCTTCTTTATTGTCTTTACCATATTTTTTTCTTACTTGATTTTCTGCATTGCCTCTGTCTGACTGGTCCGCTTGCATTTATTTCTGTTCCTGTTGCCGAGGCTTCCCAATGTTCCCTTTTCTCATCTCCTCTCTTCTTCTTCTCCTCCTCCCCGTCCTCCTCCTCCTCCCCCTCGTTCAGCCTCACTTCTCTCCACTCCTCTTTCCACTTCTCTTCTTCCTCCACCTCCAGTCAGTCTCTGTTCTCCCTCACTTCTCTCCCTCACTCCTTCCTTCCTCTTTCAGCATGACTTCTCTCTGCTCCTCCTCTTCCTCCTCCTCCTCCTCTTCCTCCTCCAGTGAATTTCTATGCCCCCCTCCTCCTCTTCCTCCTCCGTCTCCTCCTCTGTTCTTCTATGTTCTCCCCCACTCCTCGTCCTCCCCCTCCTCTTCCTCCTGTGATTCTCTGTTCTCCCCCTCTTCTTCTCCTTCCCCTCCTCCTCCCCGATGTGGACATGAGAGGAGCTGACTGTCTCTCCCCCCTCATTACAGCTCCCCTCCGCTCCGCTCTGCTGCCGGGGTTCAGAGGTTCCGCTGGGCTGGAGGGAAGCCCGGTGGGCGCCCACACACAGGAGTTCACTCATAGTTCACACACCCTAACACACACACACACCGACACCCACACCCACACCCACACCCACACACACACACACACACACACACACACACACACACACACACACACACACACACACACACACACGCACACGCACACATCTGCCGCTGCTCACATAGAACCCTGAATGGACATCTCATCTGGACAGGGAAGGTCATACATGCCAGGGATAAGACTTGGGAGCAAAGCGTGCCTTTTCAGCTGAATTTATGTAACTGCTTTGTAAACAAAAAGGGCTTTTGTTTTTATTACATCTTTGTGGCTCATCAGCACCTCTGTGGGAGCGGATGCCCATGAGATGACATGTTATTGGCTGTGAGACTGCAAGGGATGAAGAGGCTTCCCTACAGAACAGCGCTCCAGTTTTTTTCCTTTCTCACTCCCTCCCTCCCTCCCTCCCTCCCTCGCTCTTTTCCCTCTGCGATTCTGTGTTTTTGGCTCCAGGTAAAGCCTTCATTTAATAATTAATCTGCACCAGCCCTGTGAGGTCCTTCGGCTTTGTAAAACAGTGTTATAACAAAATGGCGCTCGGGGGTGCCAAGACAGTGTTTTTCCACTGAAACCGCAGTGGGTGGATGGGGTTGCCATGGTGCAGTGCAGCTGTTTGGCTCGGGACAGATAAGGGACCGTAAGGACTAAGGACTAAGAATCAGATGGATCTCAGCCAGAAACAGGCCATAACTCACCCACAAACAGGCCATAAGTCAGCCATAATCAGGCCAAAACTCACTCAGAACAAGACCACCATAACCAAAAACTAAAGCAGGAATACATGAATGTGTATCACAACTGGTAGAACTTCTCCTGCAACACAACAGAACTCTGCCGAAACATGGTCAAAACCAGGTGGAAAAGCAGAAACAGACTCCAGAAACAGACTGGAACTCAACCAGAAGTGCGGCAGACTGGCAGTAGGGCAGAAATGGGCCATCTCCTCCTCTGCTGCTCAGCCTACTGCTTATAATGTGTGCTGCCGGGGCTCTGTACCTGTAGTCAGAAGCCCTGCCTTTGTTCTGTTCCGGCTGGTTACCAGGAGCGCGGTGTTCACTACCGCAAATCCAGGTTGACGTTGTGATGAGGTTGGCGCTCGTGTGTCCGGGAGGGAAAAACTCATTATTTCCTTGCAGCACCTCGCCCACAGAGCTTCTCCCGCAACCACTGATGTACCCACACCGACCGCACTCTGTAAAGGTTTTTTTTAGCAATACGTTGGTTGTCTCAGCTCCGTGGTTTCGATATAGTCTGTTTGATTGTGCATGTGTGTGTGTGTGTGTCTGTGTGTGTGTGTGTGTGTGTGTGTGTGTGTGTGTGTGCGCGCGCATGTGTGTGTCTGTGTGTGTTTTTGAGGGTGTGTGTGTGTGTGTGTGTGTGTGTTCATTTGTGCGCTATGCAAGCATGCCTTTGTGTGTGTGTGTGTGTGTGTGTGTGTGTGTGTGTGTGTGTGTGTGTGTGTGTGTGTGTGTGTGTGTGTGTTCGTTTGTGTGCAATGCAAGCGTGCCTTTGTGTGCGTGTGTGTGTACATGGTTGTGCATGTGTGTTTGTGGTCAGGCATACGGAGATAAAGAATTGTGAAACCTTTAGCCACTTCCAGGAAAGTAATGAATGTACAGTAAATCTTGTCAAAAGTATAATATAGATTAATTTTCTGTTTAGTGGTACAATACCGTATGTTATGATACATACCATGCCAAACAAAACAGTCACACAACTCTGAATGTAAGGATAATGGTTATCAAATGCAATCAAATCAAATCAAATAACGTTGATTTATCAAGAACTTCAAAAACAACAGTGTTGTGTTTATTACACGTTTTGCGGTAATGATGAGAAGACCTGTGTACGGTGACACGACAGACAGCATCCTGACCCGCCGCTGCACTGATGCATGAAGACGGATCCAAGTGTGTTCCATAACTGTGCTTGAGAGTTTTCTGAAGATCCTGCGGGTAATTGCCTACTAAATGTATAAATGAGCTGAATAATTAAAGAGAAGTAGAGAGGGGGAGAGATTAGGCAGTCAAATATTTACTGAAATTAGCGGCACGGCAGCTCATGTGAAATGGAGTCACGGATGTGCCTCTTTGCCTTCTTGCTTGCTAATTACCCGACGCGGAGCGTGAATGCTAATGTTGTTCTGCTTCGGAATAAGTGGCTCTGAAGGAGAGGAGAAAGAGGAAGAGAGGACCACCACTTTCGCAAACACACACTTTCACAAATCCGTCCGCACAGTATAGGCCTACATGAGGAATTATATTTTTAGACTGTGAATTTTATTTTTTGTTTCTCAGGGTTCATTGAACAGTGTCAGTTGTCTCCCTTTAATGAGGGTGTACTGCAATGAGCAATTGAAAACTGTCAGTAATACTCAATAGCTAACAGAGACCATTAAAAAGGCACTTCAAAAACCTAAATGCAGTGATTAAAAGCACCTCAGTGAGCAAAAGAACACATTGGAAATACACCAAACAACCATAACACACAAAGTACACCAAAAAGTGAAAGCAAAGACAGATGGTCCACACAAAAACCCTCATTTATTTTTATTTTGAGAAATAAAATATCTTTACTCCACACTACTCTACTCTCTGCAAAGACATTGCATGATAGACATACAGAGAGTCATGTCCTTCACAAGTGATAACAACAAGTGATCCACGGGAAAGGCATGCCGTCCTGCCCTCAAACAACTATGCCTCCCTCCCTACCTGGCTTAAGCAAATCAGTGACATGACGCGGTCAGCCGCCCCAATCCATCACCCGTCCAGCACCAGAACATCCACCACCGTACAATCAATCAACCGACATCACTGCTCTTCTGTTGAGGTGGGCTGCTTTGTCGATATAAGCTTAAAAAAATACAAATTGGGCTGTTATACAAAGCCCAAACCAAAACCATAACCTCAGTATCTCACAGTTTTGTGTGTCTCCCATGTCTCAATCTTTCGTGTCTTTGGGCTTTTTTATATACGATTCCCCCCTTACACATACGGAATAACAGTATAATTTCCTCTATCCCGATATGACCATTTGTTATTGTTCCACGCACCCTGTGCATTATACCCTTGCTTGGGAATCACTGGTCTAGACATAGTATATACTGTAATGCAGGGGTTCCCAAACTTTACCATGACAAGGCCCCCATACTGTATAGTAAATTCAAGCCAAGGCCCCCCTGACATGAGTCGTGCTACATTATTTTTTTTCTGTGCACCCGGTTTCACAACTTGATTAACCAGCTTTTCAGCTGGGATTGATCAGATTTTCTTTTTTTTTACGCTCACTAAAGTTATTCAATTTATCAAATAAATCATTTTATTTTGCTATATTTTTCCTGCCAATCTGCCATGGCCTCCCTGGCATCCCCTTGCGGCCCCCAAAGGGTCCCCGCCGGCCCCGACTTTGAAAACCACTACTGTAATGAATTGGAATGGCTTGGTAGCTCAGTTTGATAGGCAGCTCATATTGACAGCCCACCTGGTCTGCTATTTTAGCTAGCAGGGTTCAGGTCATATAGTACATCCATCAGTCGACAACATCAGGACATGCTGGTACCAGGTACACCGGACTCACTGCTGTGTTCCGCCCACGCTGTGAGTCCTGGTCTTGCCCGAGAGCAGCTGAAGGCAGGGCTGGACTGGCCATCTGGCATAGAGGGCATTTCCCGGTGGGCCCCGCACCCTCATGGGCCCCTCATTTTCAGAAATGATAATAATAATAATAATAATAATAATAATAATAATAATAATAATAATAATAATGATAAAATATTTTTTACATTTCTGAAGATAGGGGCCCCTATTTGGTGCTGGGTCAAAGCATAAATAGTCATAATAGGGCCCCTATTTTCAGAAATGAAAATAATAATAATAATAAAATAAAATAATTTTTACATTTCTGAAAATAGGGGCCTACAATGGTGTGGGGCCCACCGGTGAGTCAGTTCTGCGTCGCTAATTATGAGGGCCCCTTAAACACAAAAGTGCCAGGGCCCTATTTCTCCCCCAGTCCAGCCCTGGCTGAAGGTGGAGAGGAGACACCACCCCTGGTGCACACACATGCACATAGGGTACCTCACACCATGCAGGCTGAAGGTCAATGGGAGACATGGACATGAACACAGGCACACTTGCACACATACAGTACATGCACGCGCACATTCGCGCACACATACACACGTTGGACATGCACAAAGGCACGTATACATGCACATGCACACACACACACGGGCATGCACACACACACACCACACACACACACACACACACACACACACACACACACACACACACACACACACACACACACACACACACACACACACACACACACACACACACACACACACACACACACACACACACACACATGCACAAACATGCATGCACATACACACACACATACAGTACCCTTAAGATGAGCTAAATGACTGATTGGAATTTTGAAGGTTGATAATCGTTTAGGTGTATCAATGTTATTGGGTGCACATGGAGATACTGTATGTAGGTGGATGTCCAGCGTGAGGTTGGCTGCAGACAGTTTGTTCTTGTTCCTTGTTGCCAGGTTTTTATAAATGATACCTGCTGCCGTTCAGTTGAGTCTGACACACTGATGTACGGACATGGAGATACTGTATGTAGGTGGATGTCCAGCGTGAGGTTGGCTGCAGACAGTTTGTTCTTGTTCCTTGTTGCCAGGTTTTTATAAATGATACCTGCTGCCGTTCAGTTGAGTCTGACACACTGATGTACGGACAGTATGTTCAAGGTGGTTTCCCTGGGGAATTACATGTAGGTAGCAGCCTTTGTGTGTGTGTGTGTGTGTGTGTGTGTGTGTGTGTGTGTGTGTGTGTGTGTGTGTGTGTGTGTGTGTGTGTGTGTGTGTGTGTGTGTGTGTGTGTGTGTGTGTGTATGTGTGTGTGTGTGTGTGTGTGTGTGTGTGTGTGCGTGCACGTGTGTGTTTGTGTGTGTGCCCGGTCAGATGTGGTGTAAGCTGGATGGGGCATGTTCAGAATGGTTTCCCTTGGGAATGAGAAGAGAAATCAGCCTACTGTGACTGTGTGTGTGTGTGTGTGTGTGTGTGTGTGTGTGTGTGTGTGTGTGTGTGTGTGTGTGTGTGTGTGTGTGTGTGTGTGTGTGTGTGTGTGTGTGTGTGTGTGTGTGTGTGTGTGTGTATACATGTGTACTGTACGTGCGTGTGTCTGATTCAGGGTGCTGATTGGCTTGTGGGGAATTCGTTGGATAAAATTAGAAATGGTTGCAGGCTAAGGTTCTTGGTCCTAAGAAGTGGCAGTAATGGTTTTTACAGTATGTAAAGTATGTACAGTGTATCCGTTCAATTCACACTGCACAGTTCGGTACACCCAAGACAGTTCAGATACGAATATTGACAGATATGGATTTCAACCCTGTGTGTGTGTGTGTGTGCGTGTGTTTTGCTCACATGTACACTGTATCGCCGCCTGCTTCAACTGTACATAGGCCTACTGTTTTGCAGATCATGTTCAGGGTGGTTTCTCTATGGAATGAGAGAAAGCAGCCTACTGAGACGTGTGTGTGTGTGTGTGTGTGTGTGTGTGTGTGTGTGTGTGTGTGTGTGTGTGTGTGTGTGTGTGTGTGTGTGTGTGTGTGTGTGTGTGTGTGTGTGTGTGTGTGTGTGTGTGTGTGTGTGTGTGTGTGTGTGTGTGTGTACAGTATGTGTGTGTGTGTGGCCTTCGTTTCAGCTGTAGTTTTTATAACTGGGTAAAAGATGTTCAGGGTGGTGTGGTGTTACATTTATGTCTGCTCAGCTGTAGGATTGCCTGTTTGGGATTGGGTGTTGGTTTGTGTCAGTCCGTGTGTAAGCGGTCATGTGTGGCTTCATATATAGGTGTGTGTGTG
>NW_026946011.1:0-2500 GCF_034702125.1 Engraulis encrasicolus
CAATTTGAATGAAGAGTAAAGGTGACTGAAGTGGATTACATTTCTTGTCTATAGGCCAACAGAAGTGTGAAGTGTGTTCATTTTCTGGTCTGAAGATATATGAAGTGTGTTAAATATTTATCTGAAGAGTCTCTAATTTCTGTTCTATAGATATTTGAAGAGTCTTATTCTTCTCCTCTAGATATGTGGTTGAAGTGTTTCTTTACCTTGTATGTTCCGCCTTTGGCACCTGCTCCTGTCCTCTCCTCTTGTCCTAGTTCTGTCTGATGTGGTGTGTGTGTGTGTGTGTGTGTGTGTGTGCATGCGTAAGAGAGAGAGTGTGTGTGGACCCCACCTATTTATAAAGCCCTCCTTTCCTTTCCCATGGAGGTGAAAAGACCTCAGGAAAACAAAACAAAACACACCTCGCCTCGCCTGGCCTTCCCTAGCTGGGGGCAGTGGTGTGTGTGTGTCAGAGAGAGAGAGAGAGAGAGAGAGAGAGAGAGAGAGAGAGAGAGAGAGAGAGAGAGAGAGAGAGAGAGAGAGAGTGAGAGTGTGTGTGTGGTCAGGTGAGTGGGAGTGTGTAGTGAGACATGCTACGTATGTGGTGCACCACAACATGAGCTGTACCTAGAGGTGTGTGTGTGACGTGTGTGTGCGTGTGTGCATGTGGGTGTGTGTGTGTGCATGTGTGTGTGTTTGTGTGTGTGTGTGTGTGTGTGTGTGTGTGTGTGTGTGTGTGTGTTTGTTTGTGTGTGTGTGTGTGTGTGTGTGTGTGTGCGTGTGTGTGCGTGTGCGCATGTGTGTGTGTGTGTGTGTGTGTTTGTTTGTGTGTGTGTGCAATTATTTGCAAGGCACTGTTTCAATGTCAAAAGACAGCACTAGGTGCATTTTCATTTTTTGAATACTTAGCTGCAGTTCTAAAATGTTCTTCTGACATACTGTTATTGACTATTTACAGACCTCCAAGACTTTCTGCACCACTCTTCTTAGAGGAATTTGGTGAGCTGTTGTCGAATGTTTGTGTGAACTATGATAGCTTGTTTATAGCAGGCGATTTTAATTTTTACGTGGACGACTTAGAGAATGTCTATGCTAAGGAATTTTTAAGTCTTATTGACATTTTTAGCCTCACACAGCATGTAACAGGACCAACACACAACCAAGGTCACACTTTAGACCTAATAATAACAAAAGGCCTTAATGCTTGTGCTAGTGTCAAAGACTATGGCTTTTCTGACCATTACTGCATTTTTTCTGATGTTTCTATGTACCCTCATGTTCAAAGGGAATCTGTTACAGTCAAAAAAACGTATAATCAACTGTGAGACAGCCTCACTCTTTCAGCAAGCACTTTCAGAGATCCAAAGTCAAACCTCAGAGAGTGCAGATGATCTCATGGTTAATTTTAATTCAAGGATGACCCGTATTATGGATGTTATTGCCCCGAAAAAATCAAAACAGTGGGACGTGAAAAAGCACCTTGGAGAAAGAATCCCACAGTTATATTGCTAAAGCAAGAATGCAGGAGGGCTGAAAGACAGTGGCGTAAATCCAAACTTGAAGTCCACTACCAAATCTATAAACACACACTCTCGAAATACAACCAAGAAATTTCTAAAGCTAGACAATCTTTTTTCTCTGACATAATTAACAGAAATATTAATAATGCACGTGTCCTGTTTGGCACTGTGGAAAAGCTAGCAAGGCCCCCAAATCTAATGCCCTCTGAGTTCCTCTCAGTCAGCAAATGCAATGAGTTCGCATCCTTTTTCAAAGGAAAGATTGAAAAAATACGTGCAAACATACTCACACACATGTGCAACCGACCCAAGATTCAGACCAGCTTGCTATGGTGAAGTTAAATCCTAACCTCATGAGAAATTTTCATTTAGTTGATGTGGACATTCTTAATAGAACGGTACAAAGTCTTAGCTCCTCTACATCTGACTTAGATATTTTACCAACAGCCTTCTTCAAATCCATCTTAAATCTAATATCATCAGATGTACTTCAGATCATCAACACCTCACTACAAACAGGCATATTCCCAGGCTGTCTGAAAGAAGCAGTTGTGTAACCCTTACTGAAAAAGAACAACCTGGATGCACTGGTACTAAACAACTATAGGCCCATATCCAATCTACCATTCATGGGTAAAATAATAGAGAAAATTGTTTTTAACCAATTAACTGCTTTTCTAATCTCTAATAGCTATTTTGATAAGTTTCAATCAGGTTTCCGTGCCTACCACAGCACTGAAACAGCTCTTATTAAAGTTATGAATGACATAAGATTGAATTCTGATGCTGGCAAATCATCCGTCTTGGTACTTCTTGATTTGAGTGCTGCTTTCGATACAGTTAATCATTCTATACTACTACATAGACTGGAACACTGGGTTGGCTTTACGGGCATAGTGATCGACTGGTTAAAATCGTACTTACAACAAAGAAGTTTTTTTGTCGCCATTGGAAGACATACTTCATCACCAATGTCTCTGGATTGTGGGGTCCCCCAG
>NW_026946011.1:7500-22784 GCF_034702125.1 Engraulis encrasicolus
CCAACTGTACAGGATGAAACACTTTACAGGCTTAACGTCTTCTTTATGGGTTGACATATTACAGTTTTGGAACATACCGAACACAACACAACGTTAAGTCAGATCTCTTTCTTGTAATCATGCGTGACTCAATACCCCATATCCCCACCTTTTATGTCTATTTTCAGATCGGATTTTAAAGTACATTGTGTGAGTTTAATATTTGGTTTCTGTGTGCTAGTGCTGCTGTGCTGGGCGTGGGTTAGTGTTGCCGCCCTGAGGGCTGGGAGGCCGCTGGAGCTGTAATGAGCTTTAAGCCTGATTATGCCACCGCCACTTCCATTGTGGATTTAAGTAATACTACCTTCCTCAAAATCACACACAACAACATCTTTTCTGTTCAGCACAATCGGCCCGATTTCAAAGCCGTCGGATCAGAGACAGGTACGCAGGTACACAGAAGGTAGCGGAAGATACGGTGCGGGACAAGGGATACATTTGGGCGCCGTACAACTGTCTCTCCGTTTCTAGCCCATTGCCAAACTCAGAAGAGTGCATGGAGAGTGCAACACTGTCTGATGACCCGTTAAATGGTATATTGAAGGGGGGGGGGGGGGGGGGGGGCCCTAAGGGGGCTTTTCATGGTATTTGGAGGGTGTGTGTGCACTAAGGGCGCCTTTTCATGGTATTTGGAGGGGGTGTGTGCACAAGGGCGCCTTTTCATGGTATTTGGAGGGGGGGGTGCACTAAGGGCGCCTTTTCATGGTATTTGGAGGGTGTGTTCACTGGGGGGCGCCTTTTCATGGTATTTGGAGGGTGTGTGTGCACTAGGGTGCCTTTTTTCCACTTTAAACTATTAGGGAAGAGCCCCATCATGATTTTGAAAACAGTCTCATTGTGTCACCGTATAGGTGAGGCCATGCACCTTGTCCTGATGACAAAGCCCTGATGAAGACCAGTGCGGTCGAAACATGTTGGCTTTTTTAATCATGTTTTAGCCCTATGACAATAAAGGCTTTTTAATGGACTTCCTCTTTTTCACCTGGAGTTGCCTGGATTTTCCCCTTTTTTTAATTGAACTCATCCCTTTCATCTAAGAGCACCCAACAAATATACTTAAAGAAGATACTGCGACTTGTTTGAGCTACCAGCCAGAGTCGTAGTAGAGGTTTAACCATCTGCAATGATATGGGATTAACAGGCATTCCAGTTAATGAAGCTACACACTTTTCAGAAACAAAAATCCACACAGAGGCTTCGAGGTGATGGGGATGACAGGGATTCGATGTTTAATCATCTATGGTTCACAGGGTTAAGGTTAGAGTTTGATGTTTAATCATCTAGGGTTCACAGTTTAACTCAGTGCAGGTACAGTATTCGTGTCAGGGTTTCCATGGCATCATTGCATGATCTTTTTGTGTACGTATTCATCACACGCTGGATAGACAGACACCTTAGATGTTTCTAAGTTCCTCAACAAACCTTCATTTGCCACTGTGGCGGAGTTCTCGGAAGAACCTCGGACTTCCCTAGAGGTCCCCTCACAGTCTCCCCACCACAGCATGTTCCTGAAGAAACTTTAGTTGTTCGTGATGCAAACAGAAAAACACTTTCCCATATAAACGACTGCGGATGTCGGCAAGTCCAACTAGGTATGAACGCGGGTGGTTCACGGGTAAGCACTTTAGTTCTGAACATAACTGGGGTGGATTTCTCGAAACCAAAGTTGCCTACAACATTAGCTACTTTGTGGTTTTCAAAGGGTTTTCCCATTGGCAACTACAGAAGTTGCTAACAGGCCAACAACTTCTCTTTTGAGAAATGTACCCCTGGTGCTGGAACGGACACCTGAAAACAGTAACCGTGACAACTGAAGGTTCTCTGAGGGACTTCTCATGATAACAGTTTCGCAATATTACATTGTGTAATATTCAATGATTTGGCAAAATGGATTCCTTAGTTAACATCTAGGGCCAGATATTCCAGATTACTTAAATTTACCTGTACAATTCTACCAGGTGGTCACTCAACGAACCAATCACTTGGCTGAACTGGACAGGTCATTTGGAATATGTGGCACTAGATTGTAACTAATGAATCCATTTTGTCCGTCACTGCTACTATTCAGCATGGGCGTCTCCGCTACTATTCAGCATGGGCGTCTCTGCTTGTGGTGGTTTAGTCGACCTCCTCGATGGTGGGTCCAGAGGATCCTCCTCCTCCGGGGGCGGCTCCAGCTCCAGGGAAGCCTCCTGGCATCCCCCCTGGCATGCCGCCGGGCATCCCCCCTGCACTCTGGTACAGCTTGGTGATGATGGGGTTGCACACCTTCTCCAGCTCCTGTTGCTGATGTTCATATTCGTCCTTCTCGGCAGTCTGGAAGGAATGAGACAAATGAAGGTATAGGCATTAAGGTTGATTGGTTAATTGGTTTGTAAGGACGCAAGGTGGAGGTGGAAGTTTACAGTTAATAAGTTAATTGGTTCATTAGTTCAGACGGATATAAGGAAGATGTGGTTTGTGAGGAGGCAAGGTGGAGGTGTTTGTTCAGATTAATTGATTACATTAATTAGTTCAGAAGGTTAGTTGGTTAATTGGCTTGTAAGAGAGCAAGGTGGAGGTGAAAGTTTAATTGGTTTATCGGTTAATTGGTTTGTCAGGAGGAAAGGTAGCGGTAGAGACGTTCAGGTTAAATGATTTCAGCTATTAGTTCAGAAGGAGACAGACCATTTGCAAACAAACTCAACAAGTCCCCTCAATTGGCACATGAACATACCTGGTTCTTGTCGAGCCAGCTGATGACCTCGTTGCACTTGTCCAGGATCTTCGTTTTGTCCTCGTCGCTGATCTTGCCCTGCAGCTTCTCGTCCTCCACGGTGGACTTCATGTTGAAGGCGTACGACTCCAGCCCGTTCTTGGACGACACCTTGTCGCGCTGGAAATCGTCTTCCGCCTTGTACTTCTCTGCTTCCTGGACCATGCGCTCAATGTCCTCCTTGCTCAGGCGACCTGGTGACAGGTTGATGTCATAGTGTTGGTTAAGGACACTGTGTTGAAGAGGTCATCACTAGGGTTATGGGTGCACTCTGAATGTCACGCCAACAAGTCTGTGGTGTAGCGGTCAGAGTCCCAGCTTGGTACCCTAGAAGGTCTGGGTTTGAGTTGCGGCAGGGCAATGAATGAAGCGCAGTATGAAGCGCAACAGTATATAGCCTTAAAACAGGGCAGCCTTAAAACACGCATGCACACAGGCCTCACCCTTGTCGTTGGTGATGGTGATCTTGTTCTCCTTGCCGGTGCTCTTGTCGACTGCAGAGACATTCATGATCCCGTTGGCGTCGATATCAAAGGTCACCTCAATCTGAGGAACGCCACGGGGAGCGGGGGGAATGCCGGTCAGCTCGAACTTGCCCAGCAGGTTGTTGTCCTTGGTCATGGCACGCTCACCCTCGTACACCTGTGAAGATGGCAGACGTTCAAACCCTCGTATGAGGTGACAAACCCACACAGACTCTGGAGAGCTCAGAACTCAATCACCAAGAAGGTTAGACCTAGCCTGGATGAAAGCCGACTGTTGACTTCGTCAAACAGTCTGGCGAAAGCTAATAGGAATCCATCACAGTGGAGGGTGGGAGATGGTTTGATCTTACTGATCTTAATCTTAAATTCATTGGAGTTCCGAATTCAGATGAACCCATATTGTGCTTTATTAGCATGACTGTTACGATATAGTGTTGCAAAAGCATACAACTAACAAAACGGACTCTGAAGAGCTCAGAACTCAATCACCTTAGCAAGAAGGTTAGACAATCTATGCTCTTAAAAGTCACTGTTCAATGACAAGAAGCCAAACCCACCTGGATGAGCACCCCGGGCTGGTTGTCGGAGTAGGTGGTGAATGTCTGGGTCTGCTTGGTTGGAATGGTGGTGTTGCGCTTGATCAGAACAGTCATGACACCTCCGGCGGTCTCGATACCCAGAGACAGCGGCGTGACGTCCAGCAGAAGAAGATCCTGCACATTCTCTGACTTGTCACCAGCAAGAATGGCCGCCTGTACAGCTGAAATGGAGCAACAAAGCAAAGCTTCATTCCACTGAAAGGGAAACTGCATTAACCCATTGACGCCTAAGGCACCTGCAAAAAAAGGTGCTGAATGCCTAAGCCCTTTTTAAGGAACACTGCCCTCAGGTTATACAAACTTAAATATCTCAGATTCTGAAGCACATAAAATTATGCACTAAGTTGCATTTAAACCCAAAGACTTTCATTAGAATGTCTTCATTCATCTCAAACAAACAGAGATGTTTAATAAAGTTGTCTCAAATCTCATGAGCCTGAATGTTGCGTAATGCAGCTCCAAGCGTCAGGGCCAATATTGCGCTATGCAACATCAGGCATCAATGGGTTAAGCTATGCAACATCAGGCATCAATGGGTTAAGCTATGCAACATCAGGCATCAATGGGTTAAGCTATGTGTACACCAGGAGCGACCTACGCTACTTGAGCAACAGAAGTCAGAATTTCTGTATGGTGGGTCGGCGAGCAAATTTCAGCAAATTAAGTCAAGCTACAATAATGGTAATGAGCTATGACACGGGTTGGTGAAAACCAATTGGAATGTTCATACTGTGTCTCTTACTGAATGTCCCATCTTGTGATTATGTGAACACGTCAGTGTTCCCTCCAAAGTGAATACGTCAATGTCACGTCCAGAGTGAATAAAGCAAATTCATGGCGGAACTTCTTCAGCAACCTCAGCCAGTCGGGTAGCGTAGGTAGCTTCTGGTGTACACGCAGTTTTATGGTGTGTGTCCTGTAGTTTGTGGTGTACACACAGTTTTATGGTGTGTGTCCTGTATTTGTATAATCCAAGACATTTGACCCAAAAGCTATCAGACAGACAATGCTGATTTTTTTTAAAACTCCAAGACAGCTACAACATCCAAGACATTCATGGAAGGTACTTGACTCTTCCCCGGAGTTCTGTAATTTCTGGGCAAATAGTAAACATCACGTTCATTACAGATTTATGGATCAGAGATCTGTTTACAACATTTTCAACACACCTACCGGCACCGTAAGCGACGGCCTCGTCGGGGTTGATGCTCTTGTTGAGCTCCTTGCCGTTGAAGAAGTCCTGCAGGAGTTTCTGGATCTTGGGGATACGGGTGGAACCGCCGACGAGGACGATGTCGTGGATCGCGGACTTGTCCATCTTGGCGTCGCGGAGTGACTTCTCCACTGGGTCCAAAGTGCCACGGAAGAGGTCAGCGTTGAGCTCCTCGAAACGAGCCCTGGTGATGGAGGTGTAGAAGTCGACGCCCTCATACAGGGAGTCGATTTCGATGCTGGCCTGAGTGCTTGATGACAGGGTGCGCTTAGCTCTCTCACAGGCGGTGCGGAGACGGCGAATGGCTCTCTTATTGTCACTGATGTCCTTCTTGTATTTGCGCTTGAACTCTGCGATGAAGTGGTTGACCATGCGGTTGTCAAAGTCTTCTCCGCCCAAGTGGGTGTCTCCGGCGGTGGATTTCACTTCAAAGATTCCGTCCTCGATGGTCAGGATGGACACATCGAACGTGCCACCGCCAAGATCGAAGATGAGGACATTCCTTTCAGCGCCAACCTAGTAATAGTAAAAAATAAAAAAAGAAGCGAAACCATCAAGACATGCAGGTAGCAGTTTCCCTCCAGGGTGCATGCCATCCTGTATAGGCTACCAGTAATGTCATCAGTACATGACCAGCCTGGTGGCTTGTAAACGGAAGATTGTTCCGTCTTATCGAGGCCGCGGGTACATGCCAACATATACACTAGTAAATGACCAGCCAGGGGACTAGTCAATGCATCTGCAGATGAACAGGTCAGCCTGTAATGCCATGTACCTTCTTGTCGAGTCCGTAGGCAATGGCAGCAGCTGTGGGCTCGTTGATGATACGCAGCACGTTGAGGCCGGAGATGGTGCCGGCGTCCTTAGTGGCCTGGCGCTGGGAATCGTTGAAGTAGGCGGGGACGGTGATGACGGCGTTGGATATGGTCTGAAAACGCAAGAGAGGACAGAAGGATCAAATCTGGGGGGGAAATACATTGTGCGTATGTATCAGCAGCAATCTTATTGGAGGGTTGGTAGGTGTCAATGTTTCCTGGCTCTTGCCTGACCTGTAGTTCCTCGCAACTTCATGAGCTCCACTACTACTCTGTGTGTGATGAACACCACCAGGGGGCTCCAGAGCTCAAACACACAGAGGTAGGAACCAGGCCAGGGGCCTCATGTACAAAGAAGTGCTTGGATTTCCTACCAAGAAAGTGCGGGCGCGAAAATCTTGAAAGTTACTTACGGACAAAAATATCTGGATGTATCAATAAGTGCGTAACCAGGTTTTGCCGTGAATTCTTGCGCACATGCACGAGCACAAGCGGGCCCAAGTCTCCGCCTTGCCTCCTCCCTTAAATATTCTACATGAATATTCTAATTGGTATGAACAGACCCATTCATGTGCATTCATTGGTTGAAAGAACTGGAAAGGGAACGCGGGAAGGGGAACGCGGGAAATCATGATGCGAGGTGAAGGCGCTGTTTCGGAGGTAGCCAATTTAAAAGGAAAAAGGCTGCGCGCAGTAGCCTAACAAAATTACTTTAGCGTGTATACAATCAGGCATTGGTAATACTTAATGTGAGGACTGCAGAAAAAAACTGTCATGTTATACTGCAGTACAATGCTGTTGCGGACAGATTTTGGGTTCAGAATGTGATTGACATGCTGGGTTGGTGACGTGCGTAGAGTGGGTCACGTGGTGATCAAGTTTGGTATATCACCTGGGCTACTTGGGAATGGTGGCAGTAGTAGGGAGTAGGTGTTTAGGGGAAAGCCTAAACTTTGTTGACCGCTTCTTTGTACACGCTACCGCTCGTTTGGGCCACGCTACACCACTGGCTTTATGAACCGCTTATGACCACGCTACTCTGTGCACTTTAAGCCAATCGTTTGCACAGCGCACTTTCACTCTTGCACGGTTTGCACACCTGTGACTTAATGTCTGGATTTTAATGGTCCTTGTGAAACCCTTTTACCTCGAAGATGAAACTTGAATAAAACCAGCATAACCGGAACGTGGATCTACTCGGAGCCTTTTGTACAACAGCGTGTCGGGCAAACCTTTTCCCTAATTCAGCTACTTGGCGACTTAATATTTGTTTGATACGTCGCCACAATATTGTCAACAAACTACAGCATTTGCTCGGACGGCAAATGGAGCATAGCCTAAACCCCCAATGAGCTCACACAGCCAACACAACAACGTGAAGGAAGCCGTTTACCTGAACAGAGAAGGCAACTGCGGTAATGTACATCTGTTTATTGAATTATCGCTGGCTGGGTGAACGCTGACTGCTGCTGATGGTGACTTCCTGAGAAGCTGACGTCGTGCTTACGTCACGTTTCATTCATTGTTTGGACTGTTGCTACTGTGGCTTGGCTAACGCAAGAACACTGATTATTGGAATCATAGCGTTGTGTGTGTGCGTGTGCTGTTGCTCAGGGTGGATTTGTGAATACCGTCGTTGCTTCGACATTGTATTTGATGCCGTGATTTGCATGCCTCATTGGAAAACTTAAAATGAGTGACCAAGAAGCCACTGCTGTGAAAGATGGGCATGCTATAATGAATGACAAAGAAACCCCAGTGACAAATGCAAAAATGTGTGACAAAGAAACCCCAGTTGTGACAAATGCAAAAATGTGCGACAAAGAAACCCCAGTTGTGACAAATGCAAAAACGTGTGACAAAGAAACCCCTGGCGTAAATAACACAACAATGAGTGACACAGAAAACCTCAGTGTGAAACATGCTAAGACGAGTAGGCCTAAAGAAGCTCATGTCGAAAATGCTCAAGATAAGAGACACATTGTCCTCACTGAAAAAGCTCTGATAAACAAGATTGAAAACATTCAAACAGAACGGAAAAAACATGTAAACAAAATGAAAGGTATCATTACTTCCCTGAAAGAGCTAATGAATGCTGATGAGAATGAATCTCAGGTTAAAATGCTGCTCCATGAATTAACACAGCGGCTTAAAAGAGCCACTGAACTTCATATCTCCCTGTTACCACTAATGCCTACAGAGGAGCAAGATAAACAAAATGAATGGTTCTCGAGCATAACTAAATTCAATGAATGGTTTATTGAGGACGTACAAGCATGGCTTGCAGGCATTGTTACAATTTCGGGTAGGCCATCAGATGAAGTGTCATCTCGAAATGCTCCACTGGAGGGAGACGTGCAAGGAAATGAGCACACACAATTCCACCTGCCTCTTCATTCTCAAGATGATGAACAAGATGACGTGTCTCCAATCGACAGTGTGTCAAACCTGGGAAGTAGAGCAAACTCAAAAGCCTCTTCAACTGCCTCGGACTATCGCAGAGCCCAAGCCGAAATGGCCGCCTTGCTCACACAGCAACAAGCGCTCAAGGAAAAGCACAGCATTGAGGAACAGGAGGAGAAACTGAGAAGAAGAAAAGAGGAGCTTCAATTGGAGGCAGATATTGCAGCAGTTGCTGCGAAAGCGGACGTGTTGAAAACCGGATCAACTGTGAGGAGTACTGCATCAAGAAAATCAAACGGAATGGAGTCTTACTTTAACGCAAACAAAAAGGCCTTTAAAAAGCTCGACGCGGATGCAGATACATTTGTCCCAAGGACATATGACTTAAAATCAAAAGGAAATCCAGTTGCTTTCAACGCCAAGTCTACAGTGAAACATCAAATGAAAACTAAACCAGCCCCTCCTCTCACTGGACCTCCTGCACGCGTGAAGCAGAATGCACACTTACCGCTACAATCAAAGGCAAGCTTGCCAGTGCAACATCAACTCTGGTCTTCACAACAAAATGCTGGCTCAGCAACCAATGCTAATCTTGTTTCAATCATGCACACACAGAATCGTTTGACTCAGATGTTGGTCCATCAACAGAGTTTGGCAACGTTGCCCAAGAGAGAAATATCCGTTTTTGACGGAAACCCTCTTCAATTCCACGCCTTCATGAGATCCTTTGAACAAGTGATTGAGTGCAAAACTAACAATCTTGATGACTGCCTCCACTACCTGGCTCAGTACACTAGGGGGCAACCTCATGAACTTGTCAAAAGCTGCCAACATATGGCAAATGGTGCTGGATATGCGAAGGCTAAGACTCTCTTGCATGAGCATTTTGGAAACGAGCACGTGATCGCAGCTTGTTACCTGAATAAGATCCACTCATGGCCATTTATCCGATCTGAGGATACAGAAGCGCTTCAAGCTTATAGTCTCTTCCTGCGCGGATGCTGCAACGCAATGGAGGAGGTCGATGGCCTCTCAGAGCTAAACACGCCTAGCAATATGCTTTCTGTGATAAACAGGCTTCCTTACAAGTTGAAGGACAGATGGCGGTCAGCATCGTGGGATATCCAAGAAAAGCAACATCGTAGAGCCGCATTCATGGACATTGTCTCCTTTTTGGAAAGGCAAGTCAAAATCGCCACGGATCCCGTGTTTGGGAACTTGTCTGACCCCCTGTCCAGCCATCCAGCAGCCAAGGCCAGCGATGGAGGGAGGCGCACAGCGCGCCCAAGGATGAAAGAGAGTAGCTTCGGTACAACAGTCACGGGAGTTGGAGATGATCAAGCAGCAGGGCAAGAGCATCACGGCCCCAAGAAAACCTGTCTGTTCTGTAAGGGCACACATTCATTGGAGTCATGTTCTCACCTCAGTAAGAAGCCTCACAACGAGAAGATTTCCTTTCTTAAAAAGAATGGCATTTGTTTCGGCTGTTTGTGCACTGGGCACATAAGCAGAGATTGTAGGCAACGTCTTTCATGTGAAGTCTGCACTTATAAGCATCCAAGTCTGCTCCACATTCATAAGGAAAGGAGTGAAACCAGGTCTGACAGCATGGCAGAGGAAAGTCCCGTTGCAGTTCAGTCTAGTGGCCTTACTGGGGCCGGTGAACACGATTGCAAGCTGGCCATTATACCAGTTAAAGTAAAATCAAGGAAAGGCCACAGAACCGTTGAAACATATGCCTTCTTGGACCCGGGGAGTTCAGCGTCCTTCTGCACAGTGGGTCTACTGGACAAACTGAATGTAACTGAGAGGAAGACAAGGATTCTTCTGCGTACAATGGGGCAGGAGAAAGTGGTGAACAGTGGCATCGTGTCAGATCTGGAGGTTGCAGGACTGCGGAGTGACGTCTTCTGCGAAATGCCCGACCTTTTTACTCAGCAGAGCATGCCAGTCAATGCATGTAACATCCCGAGACAGCAGGACCTGGAAGGCTGGCCTCATTTAAGTCAAGTTGTTCTGCCAGAAATACCGGCACAAGTTGAACTCCTGATTGGCATGAACATGCCTAGAGCACTAGAACCCCTAGAGGTTGTTCGGAGCGTGGGCAGTGGTCCTTTTGCCATTAAAACTGTTCTTGGCTGGACTGTTAACGGGCCCCTTGGCAAAGAATGCTGTGAAAGTCAAAGATGTATGTCCACCGTCAATGTCAACAGGATCTCTGCGGTGAGTCTGGATGAGTTGTGGAAGCAGCAGTTTAAGATGGACTTCCCTGAGGGCAGGCATGATGAGCAGTTGGCTCTGTCAAGAGAGGATTCTAAGTTCCTAGAATTGGCCAGTAAGTCGGTAACACTGAAAGATGGGCATTACAGCATTGCCCTGCCATTAAGAGATCGAGACATGATCATGCCTAACAACCGCGCCATTGCAGAGCAGCGTGCTGTAAGCTTGAAGAGAAGATTTGTCAGAGACAAAGAGTTTCACAGAGACTACACCGCTTTCATGACTGACCTCCTGTCCAAAGGCTATGCACAAAGTGTGCCTTCTACAAACCATCAACATACGGGCCGTAAGATCTGGTATATTCCCCACCATGGAGTTTATCACCCAACCAAAGGGAAAATCAGAGTTGTGTTTGATTGTGCAGCATCATTCCGAGGTGTCTCGCTAAATGCGCAGCTGCTGAGTGGTCCTGACCTCACAAATACACTGGTTGGCGTGCTGACTAGGTTCAGAAAAGAGCCCGTTGTCTTGATGTCTGACATTGAAGCTATGTTTCACCAAGTCCGTGTGCCAGAGGAAGATGCAGACCTGTTGAGATTTCTATGGTGGCCCGGTGGGGACTTCAGTCAGAACATGCAAGAGTACAGAATGGCAGTTCATTTGTTTGGGGCAACATCCTCTCCGAGCTGCGCGAACTATGCGCTAAGAAAATGTGCAGAAGACAATCGGTCACACTTCAGCCAGCTGGCCGTTGACACCATCTTGAACAGTTTTTATGTTGATGACTGCCTTGCCTCAGTAGCCTCAGAGGAGGAAGCTATCTCTCTCTACACAGACCTCAGAGACATCTGTGCTAAGGGCGGTTTCTACCTTACAAAGTGGATAAGCAACAGCCGCATCGTCCTGGCTAGAATACCCGAGGAAGAGAGAGCAAAGGAAATCAAAGACTTGGACTTGGACTCTGCCATCCTGCCTGTCGAGCGGGCATTGGGCGTCCGATGGTGCGTGCAGTCAGATGCATTCAAGTTTCGTATATCCATTCCAGACAAACCACTGACCCGTAGAGGTATCCTCTCCACAGTAAGCTCCTTCTATGACCCCCTAGGGTTCCTCGCTCCAGTTATCTTCACTGCTAAGAGGATCCTCCAAGATCTATGCCAGATGGGAATGGGATGGGATGACCCTGCACCATTGGCAGTTGCCCAGCAGTGGAAAGACTGGGTCACAGAGTTGCGGCTGTTGGATGACATTAGCATCAGACGATGTCTAAAGCCTCCTGACTTTGGGGAGCTGACCACTGCGCAGTTGCACCACTTCGCAGATGCAAGTGAGAAGGGGTACGGAGCCGTCACCTACCTGCTGCTGTGTAACAGTCGCTCCCAAGTACACACCTCTTTCATAATGGGAAAGTCCAGGGTGGCACCATTGAAACCAGTCACGATTCCTCGAATGGAGCTGACCGCAGCTGTGGTAGCAGCTCGCATGGATGGGCTGTGGAGAAAGGAGTTGAGACTGCCCCTCCTAGACTCTGTGTTTTGGACAGACAGCACTTCGGTGCTGAAATACATCAACAACGAGACAACCAGGTTTCGTGTATTTGTGGCGAACAGAGCCTCAGAAATTCTGAAAACGTCAAAGGCCTCCCAGTGGAGATATGTGAACACTGCAGATAATCCCGCAGATCTGGCCTCCAGAGGCATGAGGGCGGAGCCCTTCTTGAAGAATGCGTCATGGCTAAATGGCCCCACCTTTCTTAAGCAGCCAGAGACCGAGTGGCCTGTGAGCCCAGACAGTTTGCAAGAACTCTCTCTTGAGGACCCTGAAGTGAAGGTCTCTGCCGCAATTAACATTTCACAAGTGGCTGCCAGCGATACTGATGGTGGTGAGGATGGCCATCCTTTTACCCACCTGATCCGTAAAATCTCATCCTGGACTCGCCTTATAAGGGTGGTGGGTTGGATCCTGAGATTCAAGACAGCACTCCAACACAGCAAAGCCAACGCTCCTCCTCAGTCCTCCTCAGCTCGTCGTCACAGGGACAACTCTCATAAGGGCTTCCTCTCAGTGGGAGAGATCAGTGATGCTGAGACGCAGATAATCAAGTTCTGTCAATTTGAGCGGTATGCAGAAGAGATCTCCTGTCTGCAAGGAGGAAAAAATGTGAAACGAAGCAGCCATCTGTACAAATTGAACCCAGTCCTGGAAGAAGGTGTGCTGCGAGTTGGTGGACGTCTTAGCAGAGCCGCTATGTCTGAAGACTCCAAGCACCCAGTCATAGTCCCCAAGGACCACCGCATTGCTGGCCTCATTCTGCAGCACATTCACAAAGAAGTGGGCCATGATGGTAGGAACCACATTCTGTCGAGGCTGCATCAGAGATACTGGATTCCCCAAGCTGGTACTCTGATAAGAAGCATCATGTCAAGGTGTGTGGAATGCAAGTGGCATCATGGGGCAGTTGGTCAACAGCAAATGGCAGATTTACCTGGAAGCAGAGTGACCCCTGAGAAACCTCCCTTTACCTGCGTGGGGGTGGATTACTTCGGCCCGTTTGAAGCGAAGCGTGGAAGAAGTCTGGTGAAACGTTACGGAGTCATCTTCACGTGCTTGGCGATCAGAGCTGTGCATATTGAGGTCGCCACATCTCTTGACACTGACTCCTTCATTAATGCCCTACGCCGCTTCGTTGCAAGGCGAGGCCAGGTACAAGAACTGCGCTCCGACAATGGCACCAACTTTGTGGGAGCAGAGCGTGAACTAAGAAGAGCAATGGACGAGTGGAATCAGGAAAAGATCTCTGATACTATGTCGCTGAAGGGAGTGCAGTGGATCTTCAATCCCCCAACTGGATCACACCACGGCGGTGTATGGGAGCGCTTGATTCGTTCCATCCGAAAGGTCCTTAACTCCACCCTCCGGACACAGCACTTGGACGAAGATGGTCTGCAAACGGTTCTATGTGAGGTTGAGTCAATCCTTAACAGCAGACCCATTACTCAGCAGTCCACTGATCCAAATGACTTGGAGGCACTAACTCCAAACCACCTCCTTCTGCTCAAATCAAATCCACACTTGCCCCCTGGTCTGTTCCATGCAAATGACCTTTATGCACGGAAAAGATGGAGACAGGTCCAATACATCTCTGACCTGTTCTGGAAAAGGTGGATCAAAGAGTACTTACCACAGCTTCAGCGACGTGACAAATGGACAAGGGTCAAGCCTAACTTCACTGCTGGAGACGTGGTCCTGATCGTCGATGACTCTGCACCTCGTGGTTCCTGGATCATCGGCAGAGTCACATCAACCGTGCCAGACCAGAAAGGGCTGGTGCGTCAAGTCTGGGTCAAGACCCCGACCAGCCTTGTATGCCGGCCTGTCACGAAGCTGTGCCTCCTTGTGGAGGCTTCTGATCCCTGACCTTTGACCGCACATAACGCGACCATGACTTCTTACGTTAAACGCACTGGCCAGTTGACATGACCACCTTCAACTTTAGGCTAAGTGCTGGTAACCTCTGGCCTATGACTGACCCCCCCCTGACCCGTACGAAAAAAACAAAAACAAAACATACATACACGCACTCATGCACAATACCCAGGAAAAGGAAAGAAGGGCGAAAGAAAATGTCTTCATGGACCTTTGAGTAATGACTTTGATGTGCATGCATAATGTTGGGGTTATTATAATGTGTAATTATTACTGGGTGATGTCGTAATAATTAGGGGCCGGAATGTTGCGGACAGATTTTGGGTTCAGAATGTGATTGACATGCTGGGTTGGTGACGTGCGTAGAGTGGGTCACGTGGTGATCAAGTTTGGTATATCACCTGGGCTACTTGGGAATGGTGGCAGTAGTAGGGAGTAGGTGTTTAGGGGAAAGCCTAAACTTTGTTGACCGCTTCTTTGTACACGCTACCGCTCGTTTGGGCCACGCTACACCACTGGCTTTATGAACCGCTTATGACCACGCTACTCTGTGCACTTTAAGCCAATCGTTTGCACAGCGCACTTTCACTCTTGCACGGTTTGCACACCTGTGACTTAATGTCTGGATTTTAATGGTCCTTGTGAAACCCTTTTACCTCGAAGATGAAACTTGAATAAAACCAGCATAACCGGAACGTGGATCTACTCGGAGCCTTTTGTACAACAGCGTGTCGGGCAAACCTTTTCCCTAATTCAGCTACTTGGCGACTTAATATTTGTTTGATACGTCGCCACAATATGCAGGTTTCCCAACAATTGATTTTTAAAAAGCATTACATCAAAACACATTGCGATGAGGCAGTCGCCAAGGCTTCCGAGAAATAAACATTTATGGCGGTTATAACTCTGAAAGATGATACATGTAGGCTACACATAGGCTACGCCACATGTATGAATAACTTGCAGCCAACTCAGTTAGCCAATAACAATCACCTGCCAATTGATGGACTAATTTTACAGTAGCCTTATTAAAAGAGAAAGACAAGCACTGCGGTGAGGACGTTCCCAGCAAATGCGAGAAGACGCATCGCAGATCCAGAAAATAGGCTATTCAATGTTTAACAGTTGCCAAATAATGCTGTTGATGGGCATCCAATTTCGTTATAATTCCAGGATAGTTTCATGAGTCCGCTTCATTTTAACCAGCTGCCTCAACAATAATATGGTTGAGGTGGTTTTCTTCATCTTCTTTTTTAAAGGGACACTGTGCAGGAAATGGTCAAAAAAGGTACTGCAACTATGCTTCTTGTTGAAACTGGGCTGCCTATT
>NW_026946012.1:0-17500 GCF_034702125.1 Engraulis encrasicolus
TGTATTGTATGAAACATGGATATGGTGAAAAATATTTTAATTAACTTTTAATTTCACGCTGTCTTAAGTGGCTGTAGTCACGTTATTTACCAATATTTTTAAATGGTGACAATATTCCCCAGTCTAAAAAGTGGTGAAGATGTACCTGACTTGCTTGCCATAGACAACAAGAAGTGGTGTTTCATGCATGGTGTGGAGTTGCTTGAGGATGCAAAATCATTGGTAATCCAACAACATGCGTCAGTCATAGTCCAGGAGCCCAGGGGGGTCTACCTAGTTGGGAAGGTTACCAATTTTTATGGTTACTATGATGCCTGGCATGGTCCCCAGATAGAGGAACAGCACGTCTGCCGGGTTCCCTCGGGTGGGTGTGGCAAGGAGGGGGTAAAACGGGCACCCAAAAAATGGGCTAGATCAGTTGGTGAGGTTACCACTTGGAACCTGTTGTAAATTGTTCATCATAGTCCCCTGATAGAGAAATGACCACTGCCAGACATTTTTAGTGGTGGGTTACCCCCGGCAGACGCCCCCGTATGATGATACCCCCAAAAATGGGCTAGATCAGTTGGTGAGGTTACCACTTGGAACCTGTTGTAAATTGTTTGTCATGGTCCCCTGATTGAGGAATGGCCACTGCCAGACGTTTTTGATGGTGGGCGGGGCTTGCCAGACATCATTAACTGGGGGGTAAAAAGTGGGCTAGATCAGTTGGTGAGGTTACCACTTGAAATCTCTTGTAAATTGTTCATCATAGTCCTCTGATAGAGAAATGACCACTGCCAGACATTTTCAGTGGTGGGGGATCCCCGGCAGACGCCCCCGTATGATGACATCCCCGATATAGGCTATGTCATTCACATAAGGTTTGAACCAGACATGGTACAAAAAGACCAATGAGACCACTTTTTATTATTTTTTTTATTTTTTAGATAATTCCAACATCGAGAAATGATTGGAATGGGCAATATGTTCATAGAAACATGTTTTGGGTACTTTTTAGGACAAAAATGACTTTAATTTAAATCCGGATAGGAACCAGTGGGCAGGCTTTCAAAATCAATGCAAAGATGACATGTTTCTGATTTAAAAGAATGGTGGGCAGCATATTTAATTAATATTTACAAAATAATAAATCAGTATGTACTATTATGACCAAAGTACAGTAACTTTTGCAGCTAAAAATGTCTCTTTCAAAATTGCAGACAATGTATATCTCCCTTTTCATGTATGGAAATTGCAATTTTCCTAGTCATAATGAATACTTAAAGGGACAGTTTGGTCAATTTCAACATGCAGTTGTAATGCTCACACTACCCTGGAGATTTTTTTTTCTTCTTCTTCAGCCGTTTCCGAGATCCTGGTCATTGTAATGGGGGCAGCTCTTTGTTTACATTTCAAAAAAACATTTTTATTTATTCCCAAAAACATCCAAAAGGTTATAAAACATCAGCAGACAACTAGCAAACAGCAGTACCTTTTGGGAAAATATTTGGAGTTGGCCTATGTTTCATTTTTTAAAAATGTAAACAAACGCTGCCCCCATTAGAATCTCGGAAAGGGCTGAGCCGAAAAATGTGGCATCACCAGGTACTGACAAGTGAAGGGTAGCGTGAGTAATACAACTGCATGTTGAAATTGACCAAACTGTCCCTTTAAATACTTAATCAAATATTCCACCTTAAAACAATTCGTGGACAAATTAAGCTGATATTGAAAGCCTGTGAATTGTACTAAGAAATTGCACTACTACATGCACTACTGCACCATTGTATGTTAACAGCAATTTGAAATTCCCACTTTCCAGCAGCTCTGAAGATTTAGAATCAAAATACTTAACATAGGCATACACAGCAGCAGGGGGGGGGGTTGGTTGTGTTGCATATTGCAGGTGTTCAGGCCGTTGCTGTGAGGTATAGCATGCACATGTGCAGTTCCATTGGCGTGTGTGCGTGTGTGTCAGACATCCAATCCAATAACAAATTCATCCACCCACCCAGGGCCTCTTCTTGTTGATATTGTATACTCTCAGTCAAATGTTCCACAGAGGAGGTGATTTCTGCCATCCACCCAGCCCTTACCTGGACAAAATGAGTAATATGAGAGAATGCTCTGATATGTGAGGATGCTGGGCATAGACTTCAATTCAGCATTCAACACCATAATAGTATATTTCATGTACAGAATGTGCAAGCTGGGTCACTGACCATCCACACAGCACCCATCTCTGACTTTGTTACTGGGTTATAGAGAGTGAACTACACAAAATTCTTAGGGAGGACATCTGCTGGAACAACCCTTCATCATTGATTAAGCCCACCAATGCCACTGCTTCCTGGGTAAAGTTGAGTGGGCAATTTCACCTTCCATCCATCATGAACATTTGTTCAGCTAGTGCCACTCATTCAAGTTGGCCCATAATGTGCTCTGTGGCAAGTACGTTTGCTGGGTCCCCTACCAGAGTCCACAGCATGGATGGGATGCCAGGAGACATGCCAGTACACCAAGGGACATGGAGGAGGCCATAAGAGAGTTTACAATCCAGCAGCGGGATACAACAGCAGTGTAGGAATGGGATTGACCCAGAACACAAATCACCCCCCTAAAACAACTGCATCAAGTCTTTACACCGTTTGCTATGTGCACGAAACCCACTCTGTTCTCCAAGATATATATATTACTTTTATTACTGCTGCTGATAATGATAATGTATCGGCTGTAGTATGTATTTATGGCTGCTATGGCTGTAGTTTGACATGATCTTTGTTGTGTACTTAAGGATATATTATTTGTTTGCACAGATAGGCCTACATACACTATACCTATGGAACTGTACCTCACAAGAACTGCTTGGGCCCTGCAAAACACACACACACACACACACACACACACACACACACACACACACACACACACACACACACACACACACACACACACAATGTGACTGCACCTTAGTATCTCACAATAACTGCCTGGGCCCTGTAACATGCATCACACCATTGCTACGCCCCCACATTGACATAGCTCTATTTATTTGTTCATCACTTTATTATTTCTCAATACTTGAATACTGTTACTGGTCCTGTCTTGCACTTTAATGTCTGTCAGTTAATGTCAGTCCTGTGTATGTCTATGTTGGGGAATTTGAGTAAATTGGGCCACTTTGGGCCATTCACTTATATGCAAAAAAAGTGGCCAAATTTACCTGAATATTATCTCAATATTCAGAACTGCCGGAGAGTGGAAATTTCAAATTGCTGTTAACATACGTACAGTGGTGCAGTAGTGCATATAGTGCAATTTCTTAATACAAATCACAGGCTTTCAATGTCGGCATATTTTGTCCATGAATTGCTTAGAGGTGCGTTGTGTAATTTATTTGGTTGTTCATTTCCCAGAATCCATACAGCCCATTCAAAATATTACCTTTTGATGAATATTAACCACCACCATCAAATTCTAAGTATTCTTATGGCTGGGAAAATTGCACTTTTCATACATGCAAAGGGGGAACTTCTCAATTGTCTGCCATTTCGAAATAGACATTTTTAGCTGCAAAACTTACTTCACTTTGGTCATAATAGTAAATATTGGTTCATTATTTTGTAAAAATGAGTGAAATATTCTGGCCACCATCCTACAAAATGCACTTTCAGAAAAGTCAGAAACACTTCATCTTTGCATTGTTTTTGAAAGCCTAAACACTGATTCCTGTTCGGAATTGTGATATCTGTTAAATTAAAATCATTTTGTCCTAAAAAAGTACCCAAAACATGTTTCTATAAATATATTGACCCTTCCAATAATTTCTCCATGTTGGAATTATCTAAAATGGTTCAAACCTTATGTGAATGACATAGCCTATATTGGGGATGTCATCATACGGGGGCGTCTGCCGGGGGTCCCCCACCACTGAAAATGTCTGGCAGTGGTCATTTCTCTATCAGAGGACTATGATGAACAATTTACAAGAGATTTCAAGTGGTAACCTCACCAACTGATCTAGCCCACTTTTTACCCCTCAGTTAATGATGTCTGGCAAGCCCCGCCCACCATCAAAAACGTCTGGCAGTGGCCATTCCTCAATCAGGGGACCATGACAAACAATTTACAACAGGTTCCAAGTGGTAACCTCACCAACTGATCTAGCCCATTTTTGGGGGTATCATCATACGGGGGCGTCTGCCGGGGGTAACCCACCACTAAAAATGTCTGGCAGTGGTCATTTCTCTATCAGGGGACTATGATGAACAATTTACAACAGGTTCCAAGTGGTAACCTCACCAACTGATCTAGCCCATTTTTTGGGTGCCCGTTTTACCCCCTCCTTGCCACACCCACCCGAGGGAACCCGGCAGACGTGCTGTTCCTCTATCTGGGGACCATGCCAGACATCATAGTACCCATAAAAATTGGTAACCTTCCCAACTAGGTAGACCCCCCCCGGGCTCCTGGACTATCAACATCTCTGCAGTGACATAGGCTATTTGATATGGCAGATTATATTTGATTGAGGGTACTCTACTCTCCTTGACCCCTGGTCTCAACTTAGGTTTTACAGGAAGTCAGTCAATGCCATTGTGATGTTAGCCCTCATCTTATCTTGTAATTTCTGTTACATCAACTCCAGCACTCTAATTATGTGTTTTGTCATAGGTGCAAAAGGCTTGTCTAAGATACGCTGGCAGTCTACACCGCATGGCCTGCGTTGCTGACATTGAGTGAAGTAAGTATGGTGGTACATTATGTCATAACAGATAGTATTTAAGTGTTGATGTATGTCTGTCCTGTAGGATGTCTTTGTGGCTTGACCACAGGTGATGCCCCACCTGCAGGCCCAGAGATAGAAAGACATAGTCACAAGTCACAGGACAGACAGGAAGCACAACACAACTGGGCCTGACAATTTTCTTGTACTGTGTCTTTGGTTAATGCAGAGTTCCTGTGCCTGACATATACTTGAGGAAGCATCTTGGAGGTTGTCAAGGAGAATGGAGGCATTGCCAGAAGGAAGGTAGGATAACTCATGGCTCCAACAGCTAATGGAAACATTGTGTTTGAGTTGCAAACAATATAATGAAGTTGGGTATCAGGTATTAGAAGGTCAGACATTAGGTGTGGGAGACGCATGGCCCACCTCTAGGTTCACTGACTCTGAATTTTGAACAGGTCTGATTATGATGTTCACAAACTATCTGCACCCCAATAAAGAGAGCACGCGATAAATGGCACCTGCATATCACTGACGAGCACACTATTAAATGCCCCGTATTAGTGGCCATGGTTGTCATTCACTAGACATCAGCATTTTTACATTTAGTGCCATTAAAGCTACATAAAAAGTGTGTGCACAGTGTTAAGCTTTCTGTGTTTTCTTTTTCCACCATCAGGACTAGAGTGGCGAAGTGATCCAAAGGCAGACTGCACATCTACATATATGGTTTGCAAGGAACATCCCGTGCCAGACACTGTGATACAAGGCATGGAGCTGTACAGTGAACTCGGAGCATCTCTTGTGCATGTGTGATGCTCTTTGGACTCGGTTACCGGTATATACCCTCAATCTCAACTCTGTGGATTTGGATTTACAATTTTAAGTATCCAGATGAACTGAAATATATGTTCTGGTGAATTTGGAAAATATGCCCAAAAGGTTCAATCACTATAAACTACAGTAAATTAGTCCCTAGAGCCATGCAACTGTATAATTTGTCCATTAAGGACAAAGAGAAACTCCTGGACTTTTCTGCATGACCATCTTATTTATTTTTATCTACTTTTTTTACTTTTTTATTTTCATATTCTTTTTATTCTTTTTCTTTTTACTTCTCTTTTTAATCTACAGAGCAAACTGGACAAAGAATTTCCCCTTGGGGATAAATAAAGTTTAATCTAATCTAATCTAATCTAATCTAATCTAAATATGTTGGACACTGGCAATCTCAGGTTCTAAGCCATTGTATAAAAGGACAATGCATCACATTTCTATGCATACTTTTCTGTGCTGTTCTCTGATCTGAGTTGATGATTTTTTAGCTCAGCATGGCATTGAGTATCATTGAGGGGTTTTTTTCTAAGCATTTTCTATGCAGATTAAAAGATGAGCACTATAATGAAAGGCGTAATAACGCCTCAGTAGCACTTCATGGACACATTGATATCATAATTGAAAACATTTCTCTCTCCCTCTCCTCCCCCACTTTGGGAAAGAATCAAAGAGTCAAAAGTGCTCCTGTGGGCAGTTAATTCTAAAATGTCCATTCACAAATAACATCTTTTTCATGAATGTCTAAGTAAATAAGTGAGTAAATAGACACATACTGTTCTGTTGAGAGTATGTTTTTCGGCCAGAGATATCTGACTGCATTCAAAATGGTGGATTAACATGCAGAGGACCCCACTATTATTCATTTGCCCAAGCGATTATGACATTACTTAGAATTTGCTGGTGGTTGTAAGCATTCATGAAAAAGATGACATTTCTGAACAGGCCACATAAATGAATGTGGTACAGTACACTGATAATTTCAGGTTTTCTGTTTAATTTCTGTTTAATCATACGATTATATTTTCTAGATTTTGGTGTTTTATTATTGTTTGACTGCATGTTTGTCCAGCTGATGAAATATTAATAAAAGAAATGTTTTGACGTTCTTGTCAAGTATATTTTTCTCATACACCTAAACAAGATATTAATTCTACATGAGAAAATAAGTATTCTAGCTAAGAAAATCAGACTAGTTTTAAGACTTTAAATGAGCTGGAAACAAGTAAATTTGCCTTGTTTTAAGCGTATTGTATGCTTGTTTTGAGCAATAATTTCTTGGATGACATCTAATTCTAAGCAATAATGACTAATAAAGGAGAAGAAATTGCTTAAAATAAGAAAAAAAATCTTAACAAGCAACAGAAAAATAAGATTTTTATACTTGTTTCAAGTGTTTTTCTATGCCTACCACTTAGATATTATTTTCTTGTTTTAAGAATTCTTACCAAGTCCAATTTGCTCGCTGCACTGGCAGATTATTTTGCTCAAAATAAGCAATTTTTCACCTAAAACACTATATTTTTTGCTTATTTTTTTAGAGGGCTTTTTTGCAGTGCTTAAGATTGATTGATTACAAATGAGAACAAATTGGCCAATAATTAATTAATTAATACATAATCTGATTAGCCTGATCAACACTCTAGAAAGCAATTTGATCTGGCCAAGCAGTCGCAACTTTAAGGTTAATTGGAGGTTATCTGCCTCAACTGAGTCCTGCTTTCTCTTCTGATTCTGTGTGTAAGAATCTATGGAAAATTAAATAATCTCAATGTGATTACGGAGTGCCGCTACGTTTGACAAGTCGTAGTGTAGTGGAAAGCGCGCCCATCCAGCAAAAAAGCATCAGCAGGTGCCAAATCAAAAAACTGTCACATATAGGAGCGGGAAAGGATCTGCACACTGCTTGCAAAAGACTATTTGGAGCAACGTTTTCGATCTTCTTCAGGCCAAGTTTGACGAGTCCTCATAGCTATTGAACGCGGACGTCTGCGCAGGAAAATAGACTTGAGTTCTATTTTCAAGGAGCAACGCGGACATGTCCGGTCGGGACGGACATGCGCCACGCTTACACCGTGTTCCTGTGTGCAACGCATGATTTGTTTTTATGCATTCTCACCGTTTCGGACTGATGACGGACACGGGAAGTGGACGTTAGGTGGACGGCCGCGCCGTTGGTGTGAATGCACCGTTTCTTCACATTTTTCATGCAGACGGCCTCAGAACAAAACATTGAAACTTCTGCAAGAGCCTCTTAAACAGCATATTTGTAGCTCAGCGCATATAAAGACTGAGATCAGAAGATCACTCTACACTCTACACCATGTGCCGTTTCCTGGCTGCAGATTTCTCCAACTACCACAACCTGCACTGCCTTCTTCGTCCATCCGGTGTCTTGCTTGTGACATGGCGAGCTCGGATGCCCCCCTCTGCCGGCGTCTCCGCGGCTCCTCCGTCCATAGAACTTCACCGGCTTGTTCGGCTGCCTCCTTCAGCCGAGCTAGCCCCCCACGACGGGAGGCTCTGGATTTTCGTATCCCACCATGGCCTTTTCATCGCCGCCCCCGCCGTGGGCTTCCATATTTCTCCACTAACGTGAACGCTCCATACCGTCACAAGTTATGGACAAAAAAGAACTTTCCATTGCCGTTGTGTTGTGTTTAGTCTCTGTATGTCTTTGAATGTCTGTTCATGTTTTTGTTTTATGTTACATGTTCTGTAAAGCGTCTTTGGGTATTTAGAAAAGCGTTACACAAAATTGATGAATTATTATTATTATTATTATTATTATTAGAAGATGTTTACTCGCTACCATGTTGTTAGATGGTCAGCTTAGGTCCCGTGAAATAAGGAACTAAGGGGCGGGACTTTCAAGCTATATTAAGCGGCGTACACACACATTGCTAGCTTCTCGCTTGCTCGCCTACTCGCCATTCTTTCATGGAACGTTCGCTGAAAGTTCCCACAGCTTTAACTGCCAATGAAAAGGCAAGAAGTACCGAACTCTGCATTCCAATTGGTTACTCACTTACTCGCCTCGCTCAAAGATAAAATATTTTCAACTCGGGATCCGACCACATCGCATCGCTTGTACAGTACTCGCCTGCTAGTTTCACTGGAACACATTGACATTCTATTGAGTTCATTGGCCGAGCGAGTAACTAGCAGTGTTTACTGTGTCATTCCTCAACTGCATGACAACTACATGACATTAACCAGAGGCCTACGTAACAGATTACGACTTGGTCATCGCAATTTTGGTGACAGCGGTATGGTAACACATCTGCTCTGCGCAAAGGGTTTAAATTGTTGCACTCATTACAGTCTAAGAGTCTGCCAACCCACCGGTCAAACCCCTCTACCACACACACACACACACACACACACACACACACACACACACACACACACACAGAGCAGTGAATATCATCATAGAATCTAGGCCCCTGTGTGTGTGTGTCTTGTGTCTGCCGGACTCTTTTTTTTCTGCAGCCAACGGGTGCTTGTGTGTGTGTGTGTGTGTGTGTGTGTGTGTGTGTGTGTGTGTGTGTGTGTGTGTGTGTGTGTGTGTGTGTGTGTGACACTAGAGTGTGTAGGATGGAGCCTGCTGCTAATGTGTGTGTGTGTGTGTGTGTGTGTGTGTGTGTGTGTGTGTGTGTGTGTGTGTGTGTGTGTGTGTGTGTGTGTGTGTGTGTGTGTGTGTGCGCACTAGAGTGTGTAGGATGGAGCCTGCTGGTAATGTATGCTAATGAACTCTTCAACACCAGCCTCCCCACATGGCGAACTGCTCTCACACACACACACACACACACACACACACCACTCAGCAAAGCCTCTTTATCCTCTTTAAACACACACACGCCTACTAACCACCTTGCATATGCACACACACACACACACACACTTGTCTGCTGAGCACATTGCATACAGACAGCTGAATGGAAATACAGTCATTATCTCTCTCTCACACACACACACACAGACCTGACAGACACACTTTCTCTCCCTCTCTCTGCCTCCTTTTTAGCCTTTCATACTTTCTTAATTGTCTCTCCCTCTTTATCTATCCCTCCCTATCAGCCCCCCCCCCCCACCCCCCCCCCCCCCCCCCCCCCCCCCACACACACACACACACACACCATTCAGGCTGGAAGGCGGTCACTCCGTTTTCAAAAGAGAGGGAGAGAAGGGAAGAGAAAGAGAGGGAGAGAAGGGGAGAGAGAGAGTGCATTGCACTCAGACAGTTCCATGTCTTTTCGAATGAAAGTTTAAGGGGTCAAACATACCAAAGCCGAACGGAACGGTCGCGGTCTTTCTGCTTAGTTTCGGCTGGTGTGTTTTTCTCTGCCTTTCACACTGACAGCGTTGCGTGCGCGGCCAGTCCTGTTCAAAACCCCCACGGCCAAAGCTAGCGTGCTACATTGCCATTCATTTGAAAGAGAGCCGGCTCCCGCGCCGCTGACGCCCGACTACCGCCGGTTGGTGTGTAAGGACAGATATGTTTCAATGTATTTTCACCGACGCCGGTAAAAATCGCGGCCGTTCCACGGCGCTTTACCGCCCTAGTGTGTAAGGGCCAAAACATACCAAGGCGGAACGGAACGGTCCCGGGACGAACGCGGTCTTTCTGCTTAGTTTTGGCCGGCGTGTGTTTCTCTGCCTTTCACACTGACAGCGTCTGCGTGCGCGGCCTGTCCCATTCAAAAAATACGCTCGAGTTCTATTTTCCAAATGCAGCGCGAAGCAAAAAAACGCGGCCATTCCGCGACGCTTTACCGCCTTGGTGTGTAAGACCCCTAAGACCCCTAATGCCATTTTATGATCGATTGCTTGAGTGCTCCATTGGAGTCAATGTAAAGGTGGGGGGGCTACAGTCTTGGATACCCAAATGCTCCATTGGAGTCAATGTAAAGGTGGGGGGGCTACAGTCTTGGATACCCAAATGCTCCGTTCAGCACCAAATGTCAAAATTGTGATGAGAACATCTCACTTCAAGTCACAGAAACCGGGCTTAATGTCTAAAATAGCGTATCACCCCTTTAAGTATGAGATCAGTCTTATCCAACGTTGCGGGAAAATGTATCATGATCTGAACAGACAGTGGCCCATTAGATTGTCTCATTATTACCATTAAAGTTCCAGTATTTCCAGTATTTAAATCACCCCAGTAAGGAATTTTGCCACTGCAAGGACAGTTTAACAAGTTTTCTTACAATGTCCGTAATTTTGGCTTTTGGTTTTGTACTAAAATGCCAAACGTTAATACATTATTAAAGCCATTCACACAGTGTTGCCAAATGAGCAACTTTGCCATCCCTGGCAACTAAAAACTTCATCTAGCGACTTAAGTGACTATTTTTTTAATAATCTGGCGACTTTTAAAAATGTGCCTTTTTGTGTCAAAATCATTGTAACTCTGTGCTGCCGTCCGACGCATTTCCCATGTGCTCTGACCTCCAAAGTAGCCAGCACTGCATGTCTGTATTACATACCTGCAAACTTGTCACCTTTCGGGGAAATTCGCCGTTTTGATTTCGAAATAGGTGACTTATGTGAATCGTGCAGATCCGAGGAGTTTTTTTTTTTTGGGGGGGGGGTGGTGTTAGCCAGTAGCGCCCGACTGAAGTTCTGAAGGGTAAACAGCTGCCTGTCTGATATACGTAAAGACGGCGAGATTTCCTACATTACCCATAAACACTAGTCCTGATGTAACCCATACCCATTGGCTGCCGTTTAATCACAAGGACGCAGCTTCACATTCACTGGCTGCATGTTTGAAGGCTTGAAGCCCGCGCGGAACCGGTGTTGATAAATAAAATGTCAATAAGAGGACGAGCGCGGATTACTTCGGTTTTGTAGGTTTTCAACGGGTGATAAAGAATGTGGCAGTGGTTAATGCAAGGTTAGGTGTCGGTGAATGCAAGTAATAACTGTAGTGACGCTGAAATTAAGTGGTGGTGGTGGAGCGAAAACGGCTTGGGCTGGACAGAGCAGGACAGCGCTGTCAGATTCCTCGTCTGACATTTGCCAAGTCCTCGCAAATGCATACGATGGAGTTGCCTTTTCCTAATAACGCCCACGCGATCGCAAATACCCTGCATGGATTTGACATGGATGTGCGAGTAAGTGAAAAACGATAACAAACAAAACAAAAAACTACCGACGTTATGAAAGTAAGTTCTCCGTGATTGTTTATTTCCGACATATAGTGTAGGCTAGTACCTACTTGTCATTTCTAGCGCATGTAGTATATTTAATCCTGGAGGAGTTTAAAGTTCTAAAGCAACAGCATAACACGCATAATACTGGTAAGACAAGACATCATACACGTTATTGCGTTATTGTGTCTGTGTCTGTGAGTGTGTTCTCTCCTGTCCTCCACTCCCTTCATCTCCTCTCCTCTCCTCCCTCTCCCCTGTGCATTGTCCATGGTATTTGACTTGTGCTGTGTGTGAAGTTTAAATGCTTTGGATGCTGTGTGGAGGCTGTGTGATTTGAAGTGTGGTTATGTGTTTTTGTATAGCCCATGTTAAAGGTGTAGTTTGTGTGACGCATGTTGAAGGCATGCTGTGTTTGTGTGAGGTGTAGGCTTATAGGCCCACTGTATGTGAGGTTTGAGTGTTTGGCTGTCTGTCTGTGTTTGGCTGTATGCTAAATGTCTGTGTATGTATGTGGCATGTGTGATGTGATTCACTGTTTTCAGAGGAAATGGAATAAAAACTAATAGAATGGAATACAATGGAATAGAATAAAAACTACATTGCAAATAATGAAAATAATGGGAGTGGAAATGTTTAAAATGGATGATGTGAAATGTTGAGAGGTAGACACTAGACAGGAGGTTGTGTGCTCATGTCAGTGGAGCTGGAAATAGGGATAGAGCACAGAGACAGGCTAATTTGGCAGCACTGAGGGAAAGGAGGGTGGTGGAGGAGGAGAGCATGGGCAGAAAGGGGCACATTTAAAAATTGCAAAGAAAATAAAATATTAATAATAATTAAATTTAGTAAATAAAATATTGTCTTTTTTTGAGGGGGGGGGATTGGTGGGTATGCGTTGGGGCTCGTGATAGTTTGTCACCTTTTTCAACACTCCTGAGTTTGCAGGTATGGTATTATGAACTTGGGCAACAACTTCCTTGGTAAGGACATTGTCACATCAGAAGGGTTGTTCTTTGAAATTGCCACGGCAAACACAGATCATCATGGGGCCCTATCGGGAAGCTGGAAGTCTGGAAAGCTTCTTGACGGCCCCTGAAGTCAGAGTGCCCTTGCATGCCGCAACGATACCTCAGAAGAAAATGGTCTTGAAATTTGAACATGAACTGTAACTCTGGTGATCTGTTGTGAGTTATAAAGTGACACTGTGCCATTTTTGGAAATAATATACTTTTAACTTAAAAAAAAAACTCCCGCACACTGACCATTTCGCTGTTCTTTCTTTAATAAACAACGTTTTGGTACCAATCTTGCCTGATGAAGGTTTACCAATTGGTTACTCGCCTCTCTTGAAGTTAAAATATTTTCAACTCTGGATCCGCCCACATTGCATCGCTTCTACAGTACTCACCTGCTCGTCTCTTCATGCGCTGAGCGAGTAACTAGTAGCGACGTGTATGTACGGCCCTTAACACCAGGCTAAATAAATCAGTGTCACAAAAAATGGAACCTGCAGGAAACCTGGCCCGTTCCTCCCTGGGATGACCGTCTGCGGGTAAAAATGGGAAAAATTGGCCATTTGACTGGATTTTTTTTCAGCCTTTTTGGGCCCATTGAAGTCAATGTAATTTGTTGAATTTGGGCGGAATTTAACGCATTTTGGCGGTTTTGGTCAGACAGATCTGGCAACACTGGATTTGGCTCCGCACTACGTCTGGCACCTGTCTTCTGTGGAGCGATGTTGGCCAGTAGGATTTGGCTCCGCACTACGTCTGGCACCTGTTTCTGTGGAGCGGTGTTGGCCAGTAGGATTTGGCTCCGCACTACGTCTGGCACCTGTTTCTGTGGAGCGATGTTGGCCAGTAGGATTTGGCTCCGCACTACGTCTGGTACCTGTCTTCTGTGGAGCGGTGTTGGCCAGTAGGATTTGCTCCGCACTACGTCTCGTACCTGTCTTCTGTGGAGCGATGTTGGCCAGTAGGATTTGCTCCGCACTACGTCTCGTACCTGTTTCTGTGGAGCGATGTTGGCCAGTAGGACTTGGCTCCGCACTATGTCTGGTACCTGTTTCTGTGGAGCGATGTTGGCCAGTAGGATTTGGCTCCGCACTACGTCTGGCACCTGTTTCTGTGGAGCGATGTTGGCCAGTAGGATTTGCGCCAGTGTTCTGACAAACGATCCTACATTGTAATTTAATCCTACGGTGGGGTGTTCTGTCAGATATTAAGTTAAACAGTCCTACATCGCCATAGATAGACGTCAGACATGTTTGTTCTGCAACTTATAAGTTAAATCCTGGTTTTTCCTAAATTTTCCTTCCTGCTTTCTGCAATTGCGTCAGATCAAACAAACTCCAGACCAGGGATGCTCAATACGTCGATCGCGGTCGACCAGTCGATCGCGAAGGCAGTATTGGTGGATCGTAGGACATTTATTTTAAAAAAAAAAAGTTCCCCGATACCCAGAATCTGACAGGCTAACTTCAGGCGTCTACACTAAATACCATAAACACAACGATCATGAATACGAAATGAAATGATGGGATAGTCAGGACCAGGCAAGTTCATTTTACGAGATCTAAGCGAACCAGTCACTCGATTTTAATAGTCTATGATGTGATAATGCTAGTAAAAACTATAGTTCGCATTGTCTTTCATTTCAGGGGATAATAAGCACATTTCTTTAAAAAAAATGTTTTTATCTTGATAGTAATAAACAATTTCTTTCATGGAGCAGAAGATGTGAATGGCCTAGACGGCAGGTGCACTGCGTAATATGTGGTTCAAGTCTTGCATGGTGGCACGTTATAGAAATAAGTTTTGGCAAAGGACGCGCTCAACTTCTTGGAAAAACGAAAGTCTTTGGGTGCGAGATAAAAAGTATCAACTTAAGGAAGAAAAATCCGCATTCACAAAACTGTGTCTCATTATTTATTTATATTACCACCATGTCCAAAAAGCAAACGTGTTTCGGCTATCAAGCCTTCATCACCATAGAAATAAAAACAGTGTTGCCAGATGGCTATTTGGGATGAGCGTCTGCGGGTAAAAACGGGAAAAATAGGCCATTTGGCGGAGTTTTTGTTTTCAGCCGTTTTGGGCCCATAGAAGTCAATGTAATTTGTTGAATTCGGGCGGAATTCAGTAGCCTGGCGACGCTATCCATGTACTCCACCCAAAGATTTTGGCTCCGCACATCGTCTGGCAATAGCCACGAGCTCGGTTCTCTTAGTGTTTCGCCAATCAGCAAACAGTTGAGAGTGGTGACGTAGAACTCACCCGCGAGCTCCGTTACTGATTGGTTAAGGTAACTGTATTCACACTTTCGTTTTGTTATTTGTATGCTTTTGCGACGCTATAATGTAACAGACATGCTAATAACACACAATATGGGTTTTAATTTGAGTTTGGAACTTCAATTCATTTAAATGATAGAGTAAAATCAGACCATCATCCACGGAGACAGATTCCTCATGGCTTTTGCCAGACTGATTGACGGAGTCAACAGTCGGCTATTCGCCCAGGCTAGGAATTCAGCGCTATTTGCCGGTTTTTGGTCAGACACATGTGGCAACACTGATAAAAACTTCATCACATACACTTGCCTATTCCCTCCTCTGATGTCGCGTTGTGGTTTCATTCTCTATCAAGCAATAGGCCAGCAGTTAAATGTAGAGCTTTACATTTTACAGTATAGGCAATAAAAAAATGTCTTCAAAACCACCTTGCAGACGCCGACGCTTTGAGTTTGCATTGCAATGATTCAGCATGCTCTCTGCCTAACGTTTTACCAACGCTTTAGTTTATCCCAAAACAAATTCTTCGTTAAAAGATAAAATTGAACACATTAAATGATACAAGCATTTCATTTTCACGCTTTGAAATAATGATATTTGTGGTTCGGACGAGGCTCTTTCTAAGATGATTGCGTTATGATTTGTATTAGCGACTGGTGGGCATTGAACGCGGGCCTCTCATTCACATTGCCGTTGCGTTACCGCTCACCTACAGATGCTTGTATCGCATTATGCGATAAAGATTTTATTTGACAGGGCACACCTGAGTCTTAAACATGATCGCATTTTCGACAATCGTTGATATGGACTTCCCCTGTTAACGTGCACGAGCGCAACGCCAGCTTTTGATGAGCACGGCTGAAGTGAACCTCGCCAAGGCGCACCTGATCTTCAACGGTGGAATGGCGTAAGCCTGAAGTCTAACACTGCATTCACACAAACGGCGCGGACTTCCACAGTACGTCCACAGGACGTGTCCGTTATCACTCCGAAACTATTAGAATACGTGAAAACAAATCATGCCTTGCACACAGGAGTGTGGTGTATGTCCGTCCCGCCCAGGCAGCCCGCGAACCTCTCGGACTCGCACTGCTCACGGAGACGTTAAGGAAACGTGCCGTCCATGCGTGCACCAGTGTTAATTTCGTCATCTTTTTTTAGATGCGTCCCAGCATCTCTATAAGAGGGTCTGTCTGTCCGTCCGTCCGTCCGTCCGTCTGAAACGCATTTGTCTGAAACGCATTCCTTCAATTGTTCCTTACTGTGGCCACAAGGCGGCAGAGTTGCCATTTTGGACCGGAGCGAATGCGTGCAAGCCAATTGTTCCTTACTGTGGCCACAAGGTGGCAGACTTGCCATTTTGGACCGGAGCGAATGCGTGCAAGCCAGAACATATTACTAAACAGGCAAGACGGCTGATGGCATTGTGAGACAACTGAGGGGGGCATTCAATTTTCGCTATTGTTTTGCGTTTGGACAATGGGAGGCAACTTTATTTTGGTTCGTCAGAAACTCGCGGAAATGAACGATTTAGAAGTCGGCAGGCAGTTTTTTGACACAGATGTTTGTGCTCGGATAGAGAGGCGTTTGCATTGCATAACGCTCCACGGCATGGAACCGTAGTTAGTTGACAGGCGACCCGCAGCGCATACAGCTCTTCCTCTAAAAGTTGACCTGTAACATTTGGTTATAGCTTTTCTCCTTTCAAAACATTTACATTTTCCTTTGTGCGTGGATAGAGGGGCGTTTGCATTGCATAACGCTCCACGATATGGAACTGTAATTAGTTGACAGGCGACCCGCAGCGCAGCTCTTCCTCTAAACGTGGACCTGATATGGTTAGCTTTTTTTCTGTAATAACATTCACTTTTTCCTCCGCTTTTCTCCAGTCCACAAACTCGGGTTCAGAGGTCTGTGTGTAGCCTACGAGCCTCCCTTTTAATATTCCCAGCGAGTTTACTTCTGCCTTTTCAGTAGTCAGTTTGCGCTGCGCACTGGAGCATGGTGCTCGAACTACAAGTAGACATCTGGGCCATTTGACATACGGTGTGTCAGCCTACTCGTAACCTACAGGGAGGTTCTTTCGTTGGCGGGCTCGTACCCCACAGGTGCTTTTCGCTGCGCTCAGAGAGAGCACAGGACATAACGCGTCTTTCGTAATTGCTTTGTAGTCGTTTGAATTTGGTAAACTCTGGCACGGGAGCTCACTGCTTTGTGCCTTGACGGTGAAGCTGGTTTTGAAAAATAAGCGCATAATTCACCTAAAGGGTGAACCCATAAGCACATGATTCACCCAAACGATTTTATTTATGTATTATTTGTCGATGTTTAGATTCTTTCCCACATGCACATGATGCTGAAATGGCGTGATACTAAAGGTTGATACTAATAAATGTCTGGTCATTTGTAATGTAGCCTACTTCATCTATGTGAAATTTGAAATCATATGGTTCTTTTCCAAATCCAAGAATGATAAGCTTATTATAGCCTAAACTGCAAAAA
>NW_026946013.1:7500-22605 GCF_034702125.1 Engraulis encrasicolus
GAGTGACAGTGGTCCTGTTCAGTGTCCCTTGGTCGCAACATTACCCCCTCAGGTCAAAGTTCCTCGCCCCGAGATTACCATGAACTTCATCCGTAACAGCGTGAGCTTAATAGTCCACAAGTTAATAAGACAAAAAGTCCCTGAGGCGAGCGGGTGGTCTCCGCCTCTGGTCTAGTCAAGGAGGCCGAAGGAGAGTCTCCCCGTGCACCAGGGGAGGAGAGAGTGAGAGGTGTTCAGGGTGTATGTGTGGGTGGGTACCCAAGCATGTCTATTATTACCCCTGGTTGGTGGCTGCTCTGCATTTGACTGTGTGGGTGTGTCCTGTGTGAGGAGGGGAAAGGGTGGACTGTGTGTGGGGGTGTCCGCAAATGTGTATCCGTGGTCAGGTGTGGCTAATGGTCGTGTGGTCATGGGGCGTGTGGAGGGGGGGGTTGCTGTGTGGTACATCACCTCCCCAAGTCACTCCAGCACTTGACCGTGGCCTACCCAGCGGTTGTCCAGTTTCGCGCAGCACCCCTTCCTCCGCTGCGGGCTGTAGAGTCGGACCTGTTCGCCCACCTCCAGTTCTCGGCTCTTGTGGTGCAGGTTCATAATTTCTCCTCTGCCACACCGCTACTAAGCACCAACACCATCAGTCCTGATCTGAAACAGAGAAGTGCAACAAGAAAATACTACATTAGCAATATACAAGATATTAAATACAAATGCATACTTCAGAGCCAGATAAACATCTAGGTTATTTAGTGGTGCCCGCAGTCCAACTGATATTAGGGTCTGAGGCCATAGCCACACACAGTTTTGAAAATGGCCATTTAAATTAATTGATGCCTGTATTATCATTTACAACCAAAACATATATTGGAAAACATTCATTTTCATTATTATCATCTGTACAGAGATTCAAAAATGCATCACTGCATTTGACAACAATAATAGCAATGTATTGATGATTGGACTAATATGAAACAATGCATCAGTAGGACTATGCCATTTATTAATCTCACAAACCTTTGCAATGAAAACGTATGCCACAAGCAGTCAGGTCCATCAAGTCACCAAGGTCAAGTTATCCAGCCGTTCTAATGGAGGAATCGCAGTTCAAAGCCAATGAAATGCTCCCTGTACAAAGCACCAACACCTTTAGTCCTGATCTGAAACGGAGAAGTAGCGATATACTATGTATTAAATACAATGCATTTATGATCGGGGTAATCATCATACGATGCATCAGTTGGGCTACACCATTTACTACTAATAAAAGTAGCTTCATTTGTATAGCACAATTTATACAACACATGCAGCTCAAAGTGCTTTCATGATTTGGGGGGAAAATGTTGGCAGCGTTCATGCAGGTGGCTAGATCAACAGTATTAAGTGGTGGAAAAATAATGAAGTCAGAATACAGCATAAATGTCACCAACCTTTTAATGACAACATGCACCACGAGGGGAGTCGGGTCCTTCAAGTCACCAAGGTCAAGTTGTCCAGCCGTTCTAATGGGCGAATCCCAGGTCAAAGCCAACGGAATGCTCTCTGTTCCAAACACCAACACCTTCACTCCTGATCTGAAAAGAAAAGTACAAGTAAATTATTTACTGGCAACAGTATACTAAATTCAAATGGTTCAGACTCTAAAAGAGCCAGACAAACACCCAGGGAATTAGTGGAGCCCGACTGCTAATGTTTAAAGGGACACTCCGGGGCATTTGAAACGAAATTCCATTGCTAGAGGTGGTCAAATACTGACCGTAGGCAAAAAAATGGTGCAATTCGGCGCTCCCTGTGCGAAGATTGCGCCGTTTGCGCAACCTGTCAAACTAGCCAAATACGTGGCAGCCAAGGGGCAACTTTGAAACCTCTCACGTAAAACAACAACTTGCACGCCACAGAAACATCAAACCTCTTTATGAACCATCCGACAATGAAGCCACAGGCCTTACCATCAAAACCATATGCCTGGTTATCATGTTACTGCCATGGGGACGTTGCAAAACAACTTTATAAGAAGACTGTCACTCACCTGTTGTTGGTGTGCGCGTGCATGTGAAAGCCCAAGGAGTCGACGGCCGACATTCCCATATCCGAAGTAATTATCTTCTCTAAAACAACTGTGTTCAAGTATTAAAAACATTACAGCAGCAATATTACTGGCCATGTCACAACATGTAGTAATGCTAACCTAGCAGTATATAGTTATTGTTGCCTTGATTTCAAAACGAATGCAAGTCTCGTTCAGGTTGTGAAATCACGTGAGAGTTTCGTTGCATGAATCTGAATTTGTCTAAATGTTAAGTTACAGAGGCGTAATTGGTCGGATTTGAGTTTATTAATGCCATTTAAATTATTATGGTATTGCAAAATAATTGACATTGAGAGCAATGCTTTCATTTCAGTGAATCTCACTAATTAAAAGTAGGTGTAATCTCGTTGACGTCACGCGAGTTTTGTTACAGGAAGTACAGGAAGAACGATGAGCAAAATTTAGGGATCGCGTTAGGACGGAGGAAAAGTGGGATTGCTAAAGCCACAAAATGGTGCGGGAATGTATTTTCCCCCACTGTGGCAACAAAATGCGCAGTAATAGAGGCCTGAGCTTTCACCGGTTGCCACTCAGACACGGTGACAATGACACACTGAGAATGTGGATGCTGGTTCTCCATCTCGACATGAACACTTCGATGGACACCCTCCGCCGCCAGGATTACCGCGTCTGCAGCGCACATTTCGACAAGGATGACTTTACCTCATCAAGCAAACACAGATTCCTGAAGAGAAACGCTATTCCAAGCGCTACGAGCCTTGGAGGAAGCGCGATGGTAATGTCACATTTATTTATCTGTAGGGGAAGGCCATGATTGCAGGTGCTAAGATTTTTGTTTGCTATTTCACGACATTGTGTTCAGTAGGTGATTTTTAGTGAAGTCTTTAGACTGTATGAATGATCAGCGAATAAAACCAAACGTTTTCCTCTATTTGAAACATTTTGCAGCATAACCAAAGTGAGTAAATGCCTTCCAATTCATAGAACATGTTAGGAGGTAGCCAATGGAGTTTGACTTGAGGCTATTGCAAGTTCTTATCATGGGTGAAATATGTGGGGAATTACTCCAAAAATTACACAAGAGAGAACTGAGATATATCATTAGGTTGTGTTGTGTAGCCCACTGTCTTGTCACTCATCCTCTTTTTGTTTCTCATATTTAGAGGAGTGGTGAGTTTCCCACTGTTTCGGGACCAGAATTCGCTGCATGTCCACAGTCTACACCAACGAAGGCTACACACGGACCCCGGACATCAGGAACAGCCAACTTCCAACACAGTCTGACTCTACTTCTCACAAGTCTGGAACATTCCTCTACACAGACTAGGCCATCACTGTCTGGGATGTACCTAGCGAGACCTCCTTCTTGCAAGCAAACAGTTGTAAGTCTGTCATGGTTTCATCACGTTTCCAAACCCATAATATGTGTAAATGTACTCATTGTCATTGATCTCATAAATAACCGTCTGTAAATTCTATATTCAAGGATCCCAGTGCCACAACATCAACACAGGATTTGATGGTCCACAACACATCAACATGGATTGATACACACGTGAGTGATTTTAATTATCTACAATTTGGCCTTGATTTCCAACATAGCATCCTACAATGTAATTGTAAACATGCCATCCATATGATCACATTCCACAGGAAGCTGAAGAAGATGTAGCTGCCTCAGAGATGAGTGTGAGCTTTCAGGAGATGTCACTGGAGGACAATCCCTCAGACGTCAGCTACTTACCTCCCAGTGGATCATCTCAATCAAGTCCTGATAGTGATTCTGGTTCAGCTTCTGCCAATGGAGATGGGTGGGCCGAAAGGAAGTGGCTGGTATCTGAATCAAGACTCCTTCAACTTTTTGTAAAATGTACAGTATGAGGTGTAGCTCTTGCAGACACGACGACCACAACTCATTCAAGCCAAATCAAAATTCAGTGGATCTGCCTGAATAATCACTCCGGTACATGGGCTTCCTGTCCTGATCGGCGAGGGATGGCTGAAAATAACCTCCTCATCAGCGCATCCATACTTTTCACTGGGGCTTCGCACACAACCCTACTGGACTGGGCTAATCTTCTACACACACCAATCCCCAAGAATACACAGTTCTACAAGATGCAAGAGGTCTACATCATACCGACTGTACAACAGGCCTACAGAGACCAGCACGAAGAAATAATCAAACGTCTCCTGGAACATTGTGCATCGGGCCATACAATTGACCTCAGTGGTGATGCAAGATGTGACAGCCCCAGTGAGTCTGATGCTGGACAGGGACTTGTACTTATTAGTTCTACTTTTACCACTTATAAGTACACTTGGACACACACACACACACTCACTCTCTCTCACCCTCTCTCTCTCTCTCACACAGCAAACTATCACTCTTTCACTCAGTCTTTCTTTCTTTCTTTCTTTCTTTCTTTCTTTCTTTCTTTCTTTCTTTCTTTCTTTCTTTCTTTCTTTCTTTCTTTCTTTCTCACGCAATCATATGAACACCATCTCCTTAGAATTCTTGTTTTACAATATGCCTGGCCTGCCGTTGTACTATAATACAGTAACTATATGCACACACACACACACACACACACACACACACACACACACACACACTCACAGGAAGGTCATACAGTGACACAAGTCACAAGCATGTTTTTGTTGCAAAAATGCATGTACTTTCTGTAATCATTTATCTTTTTCCATTTATTACAACAGGTTTCAGTAGCAAGTATTGCACTTACAGCTTTCTTGATGACGCCACAAAAGAAATTGTGCACTTTGAGTTGGTCCAGGTAAATCCTTTAGCAAATGAATGTAATTTCAGAAACTCTTGTCAGCAGTGCATGAACTTTTGTAAAGATGATGTGCTTACTTTCCAGGTCACCGAGGCATCCAGTTCTGTTGCAATGGAGCTGACAGGGTTCCAGAGGGGACTTGATTATTTACTGGAGAGGGGACTGAAAGTTGGTGTTGTGACAACTGACAGATCGCCGTCAGTTCGCAAATTCATGAGGGAGAACTACAGCAGCATTCAACACGAATTTGACATTTGGCACGTCGCGAAAGGTGAAATGAATATAAGAAAAATAACTTTTGCACCTGTACAGTTATGCTTGCCGTTGTATGCCTATGAAAAATACGAAACACAACATCCTTTCCTTTTTTTGTAGGTGTGAAGAAAAAGCTGATGGCCATTTCAAGCAAGAAGGACACCAAACCCCTTGAGGAATGGATAAAATCCATTACAAATCATTTGTACTATTCATGTGGCTCATCCAAGGGAGATAAAGAGGTAATGATGAACTATAATGTAATCAAATTAGTAGATCTTGGGCATGGTGATGATACATGTGGTAGAGGTGTGTCATCAACCACAGGGTTTGAAATTGCAGTTGTGCTAGTAGATACAGTCTCCCATGGCAGCTTTGCATGGTTGCCTCAGTCAGTGTGTGTGAATGGGAAACTGTGAGGCATACATTGTACAATATGATTGCAGAGGTGGTCTACAAATTCATTCCTTTTAAAAAGGAAAGGTTCTGCAGAGGTGTCAAAGGTAAAAAAAATAACAAAATCGTGAGTTTCCCTCCAACACCTGTAAATTATCAGAGTAACCAGTACATTTGTGTACTTCTGTTAGGATCAGCTGACTCTTTTAGTGGTTGGATCAAGTTTGTGGTTTGTTCTTTTTGTTTTTTAGTGTCTTTCGATAACACACAGTCTATTACAGATGGTGTAACTTCAATCTGCTCACTACCGTGCCGGGCCGCGGCAGCGTACCGTGATCATTACACCCTGTGGCCATTCGGAATGCGGGGGGCAGTATAGCACCGCTTTTGCAGAGCAGCGTCTGCCTGTGTCTGTTTGTGCTTCCGTCCTTGCCCGTCCCCCAGTTTTAGTAGTAGTAGAAATACAGTCAGTAAATTGCATGTTTTATTTAGCATTGGGCATTTGATAGGGCATTTGATAATAACACAAGTGTGAGCCCTAAACAAGACCACAATGTGAATTTAAACTCGACTTTTTTCTGTCTTGCATTCACCGTCTCCCAATCCGTCCCTCACTTATTTCAGCACTATTCAAGCCAGGAACGGGTATCCTCAGGATACAGAGTTTGCATACCTACTACAATTTGAACCGGTAAAGACAATTAAAACCGAGTCAATCAGACAGGAACACCATTGTAATTAAGTGTGTCCCGTGACGCCAGCATGAGAGAGATCGAATTTTAAATTTGGCGACGACATTCTGTCTTCAAAACTGGCATCGGCCGCTTCCAATTTAGGACCATAGGCCTATTCAACCGTTTCCACAACCTCACTGATCACAGTTGCTTCATCTGTAATGCCAGGGCTAAGAATAACGAAAATAGCAAAACAGAGTATACTAATAAACCGTAATGGAGAGACTGAGGAGACATGAAATCAAGCGGCGGAGTTCGGACCATTTTGAGTGGACCGATGTCGCTTGCTTTGTGTAGCCCTATCAAGCAAGCCTGTCTGTCTCATTTGTGCGATGAGCACAAAAACACAAATTGAACCACTCGTATAGTGTGAGTCAAACAGACATGAACAACATTGTAGCCTAATGAAGTAGTGCCCCGTCATGTCAGCATGAGAGAGGTGATTTTACATTTGGCGACGACATTCCGTCTTTAAAACTGGCGCATGCCGCTTCCCCTAGCTATTGCAGGTTATTACCTGATCTACACTGTCGTTACCACAAAAAACAAGGTAGCACAACTTAATACTATTACTAGCCTATATATCTGGTAGCCTAAATAGTAGGTTGAAGACTGGGGTATTATTGGTGCACTGTTTTTTTTTTTGCGAAGCAGAGTAATCTGCTTCAGTGTAGCTCATTGTATGTTGATCCCTCCCTCAGTTTTAGGCTACAAGTGGAAAGAGTCAGCCAATTGCGCGTTGCACGTAACGTTGGGTATTTGATAATAACACAAGCGTGATCCCTAAACAAGACCGCCAGTCGACGGTGTTTTGTTTTCATAATTCTGTCCTGCATTCACCGTCTCAATTCCGCTCCTAACTTATAGGCTAAGTGATGTCTGTTAATTATTTCTGCACTACCTATTCAAGTCAGGAACTGATATCCTCAGGATAGCCTACGGACTAATAGGTTGAAGACGGTTTTTTTGTATTGGTGCTTGTGAACATTTCATCCTTTCAATGCGCTGTTGTGCGCGATCGACGGGATTCCGGTTAACTGGGGATGTGATGCACACATGACAATACATCTGTTACACCAGGTGTGGCTAATCATCTGTGATTAGGACTGCAAATTCAGTTGCTTCGGTGGAGATGCGAACCAACAGTATGACTGGGGAACTATGACTCCTTCGGAGGCTGGATAACCTGTCGCGCCACGACATGTCACAAAAGGCTGTGCAGTCCCGTGCACTGCACTGCTGTAACCCACCCCTCCCCCACAGACAAACTTTCATGTTCTGAAAAGTTCAACACGTTCTGAACATTTTAGCCGCTTTGCATTAAGTTTTCGAGCAGACACTTGTCCACGGTGACGCAACATCGAAAGAGAAACGCTGTTCACAACCTAACTGAATAAAGATTTCATTTAAAAAAAAAACACAGCATTTCTATGAAAATGTGCTGGGTGACCACACTGCCTATGCCTATCCAGATGCACGTATAGCAACAACGAGAAAGAGAGGGAGAGACGGAGAGAGAGAGAGCGATTAGCGCGTATCTCTGTGTGTGTGTGTGTGTGTGTGTGTGTGTGTGTGTGTGTGTGTGTGTGTGTGTGTGTGTGTGTGTGTGTCGGGGAACATTTGAAGTGGAAAAAAAACACCCTCCCCCACTTCAGCATCAGATGTTGGTGGTCTACAAGTCAATATGCTTACTATCTTGTAGCCCAGTCATGAAGTTCATAAAGCCATCGGTAGCCTATAGGCCAAGTTATCCAAAAATCCCTCCGCAAATTTCTGCATTGCCTGAGTTCATAGGCTAAAACAACTTTATTTAGGCCTGACTTATTTAGCTCACTTTATTAGCCTTATTTAGGCCTATTATCATATTTAGCCTTTAACGTGGGCCTATTTTACAAAATATCGAAAGAAGGAAAAGACACGACAGACAAGTTGAGGCTTACTGATCGTAGCCTATTACAGCAAATCGAACATGCGCTTTATGAACACACTAGCCTGAGGGCAAACATCTTCTTGGCACTATTGAGATAACCAGGCCATGCAGGAATTCAACTACCTGGGCCCACACTAAAATACTGACAGACTACAATTGCTTGGATCTTCAATGGGTTTCGTGCGTCCGGGGGGATGGGTGGTGATGGCACGCTTGATGTGTTTTTCCCCACCCCATGCATGCACGCGGACACACAGGGTCGGGACATTCACCCAATGAATGACTGAGTGCGGCTAAATATGCCTGTTGCATATCGTAGCCTAATTATTCACACATCACGTCAAGTCACAAATTAGTAGTCTCTTGCAGTTGACCTATGCCAAATTAACGTCCTCCCTGTAAGGCTGCACTAATTCAAACAGGTAGAGGAGTCGGCTTAGCCTATAGCCAAAGTCTATAAAATGTAGCCTATTTTTTGTAATTTCCAATTATCTAGGCTATGTTTACGATAATGATTTGTTGCGCTACGACGGTGCTCAAGACAAGTTGGAACATAGTCATCTCAAGTGCTCCCATTTTATTTTGATCCTGCTTTAAGTCAATGGGCGAGAGGGACGGATGAAACGGGTGTTTCATTCGTCCCGACAGTGTCTACTGACACTTAAATCCCTTTTGCCTGTAAACCTGACAACTTTGACTTTTCATACTTTCGGATAGGCGATGTTAAAGTTTTCGAGTAAATCGCAGTGTTTCATTCGTCCCGAGTTTCATGAGTCCCTGCTCTCCCCTACTGCCTAAACTGTTACAGTTTAAATGCGTCCTCTCCAAACAGTGTGTGTGTGTGTGTGTGTGTGTGTGTGTGTGTGTGTGTGTGGGCGAGAGAGGGAGAGAGAGAGAGCGAGGGAGAGAGGCGCTTAATTCCCCGCAGAAAGAGCAAGGCGATGTCTCCAAATATTAGACAAATGCATCTTATTTTAGTTAAGTAGACATCAGGGATGTATTTTGCTTAATAGCAACGCCGACCTGATTGGTTCATATTGCTCTGAATAGCCACAGAAGGCTAGGCTATATTTTAATGGGTTTACGCGCGCGAGGTCATCTAACTGTGGTCACAGTCGCCAGGTGCTATTATGAGAGGAAAACTATAGCACGTTGGCAAACATTAAAGTCAGTTTAAGCCATGCATATGTCAGAGCTTGCACATTAATGCAATTCATCCGATCATCATTTAAAAAAAAAAAAAAGAAAATTCATTACATTATTTAGGCTATTCTTTTTATGACTCTTCCTACTTCCTGGAGGTGTTCTCACACAATTTATAGGCATGTTGTTAGGCTATCCGCTGAATCGGTGCGTGCTGGTGAATATGTAAGGGATAATGTATTGTCCACACGTGACTATAGGAAAATATTTTCCCGACGAGGCGGTGTTATTACGCTTCGAAGGGAAATATTTTCCGATAGTCACGTGTGGACAATACATTATCCCGCTTATTATACGGCTTTTACCAACATTAGAAAGCATAAATAGTTAACCAGTAGTTTAAAATAACATGTTTATTGCCATTTTATAGCGTGCGCAAAGAAAGATAGTTCGTGGAACGCTCATAATTTAAAAAGGTTACCAAGCAACAGAGTTTGGCTACTTTCTAACTTGTTACAGCCACCTTGCGCTTCAAACTGTTTGCAGGCTGCCTCGTTCACTGCGCGATATCTAGCCTACTAAACTCGGGTTCATAACAGGAATATTTCTATCTAATCGGCGACAGTATTCCAGGGGAAAAAAACATAGCAACCCAAGCACTGCTGTGCGCCCTGACCATCATTATCGATCCTGCTACATGCGGAGCACTGTGCGCCACATGAGGGGAATTGGAAACTGTCAACGAACTCCTCACTTGTATATTAATATGCCGTCAGCATCGTAAAATATTCCATATGGTAATAAACATTTTGGACGTCCAAGCTCACACGGGAGCGCTGCAATAGGTAAGCTGTAGGCCAGAGAGAGAGAGAGAGAGAGAGAGAGAGAGAGAGAGAGAGAGAGAGAGAGAGAGAGAGAGACTACCACGTGGTAAAGCGTATAGCGAGCGCTCCCAAGTGCCACCCGGCGGTTGTTTGGGTACACTGCAGCTAGGCCCGGTACGTACCGAGGTGGATGACGTGGCATTACCTCGGTAAAGGGTGTGCATTGTAGGGGGACCGACTGTATATAACTCATTAGGTACAATGGAGTAAATGGTGTAAATGCTATGTAATATCATTTGCCAGTGTTGTACTTACACCATGAATTCACTTTTACTTTTGACACCTCTGTTGGTTTGTAGATCCCTTTGTTGAATTTACTGTCATTTGTGTAAGATGATTGTGATTGTTATTGGCTCTGCCTTTCAAAGGTCTGCGTTGGTCATTGGACGTCTCTCCTCAACCACATCAGCGGAATTCACAGATGGGAAGATGGTGATTCCGAATACGCTTGCCAACATCCACCACTAACTGAGGACCAGCAGAGGCGCAAGAAGTGGCTGGACAAAAACTCGCCTGCTTTTCTTGGACTGCAGACAGTAGTCATGGATAAAAACCTCCAAAGAGACCTGAATCAAATGGCGCTCTGCAAGCTCACAGGTATTCATTTACTCGCATAAAAATATTTAATCTCTAATGGTCAACACATTTGACCATCAGCAATAGCTACAGACTTTTTCCATCCTTCCCCCCTTAGAGGGTCTGAATGCTTTCGAGCCCCCCCGGCAGTACACAGTAGTACTCGCGCAGACTGATTTTGCAATCACTGCACAGAATCAAAGGAAAGGGAAAGGTGATTGGTGATATTAAACAAAGAGGGACTGCAGTTGAATACAGATGTGTGTTAATTTCCTATGCTTTTCAAATTCATGACAATTAATCATATAATGTGGGTGAGGGCTTTAAACTTATTGACAGGAAATCATTTCCTTGGGGGGGGGGGGGGGGGGTCACAGGCCCTCCCTGAGATGCCTCCGCACCCCCCCAGGGGGGCTTACGCCACACTTTGAGAAACACCGAGCTACAGTATTTGAAATACAACGCTGCACCATGACCAAGAACATTAGAATGGCTTTGCTTGTCTTTGAATGTCTGTTTTTGGGTGCATGTCTGCTTTTACACAGTATCTCTGGAGGTGTACCATTCCTCGATGCTAAAATATGCGCAGAAACGGGTGCATTACGGCTACGACGGCATGAGGGCCCGCACCCAACTTGCTATCCTGGACCATAACGCCAATGTTGAGCGACCACAGGCAACAACAAAAAAGGGTATGATTGGACAGATGTCTAATGCAAGTTGAACTATGACAGTTTTTCACCCTTCGCTATCAAAGTAAACATGTTTTTCAGTGTTTAAATAAATCAACTGTCCCAGTCATATTAACATGAAGCTAATAAGTCCGGTTTATTGTTGGTTATTTCATATATTATGGACATGGAAAGTAATTGAAATTACATTTCTCACTATACCATGTCTAGACCGGGATAAGGTGGACAATAACATGCTATGCAAGTCTGAAATATATAATTACATATGAGGGATGTTGTGTTGTCATGACCCATCATAAGTGCTGCAATTGTAAAAAATGTAAATATCACTGGAGTCCCATGTGAGTTTTTGTTTGTGCAGACCATAGCTCCCTCATGGCTATGGGATAGGGGCTGTTGGTGACTGTAGTGGTTTGGGAATGTAGGCTCCAGGAAGTCCAGGGGTGCATCGCTGTTTGATCTTCATAGCTGTGTTCACCATTCACTGCATGGCTCTCTTGTACATGTTGCTTCCTCCCCATACAGTCATGCGGATGTAGAGGATGCTGTTGATGGTCACTCTGTTTGAATGTGCACTTGGCAGCTTCAGTTTGTGAAGGAAGTGTTGGTGTTCCAGGAGAGGCCCCCTCTGATGTTCCCTGAAAGTAATTTTGTCTCTCTCTGCAGCAGCACCATTGATGATCAGTGACTGGTGTTTGTGGTGAAAGTTGACCCTGCTTCACGTGGAAAGAAGGTGTACGTCTATGGCGTCTATAAGGCATTAAATCTTTTTTTCTTCTTTCTTTTAGGGGAACTTAGGCACAGATTTGTCTATCCAAAGCAGAGCGACCATTGGGTTGCCAAGCCCATCTACAGAAAGACGCAACAGGCATTCCGTGATGACCTCATGCAGCGTGTCTTGGACAGGAGAGATGACACAACCATCATATTCTCAGAACCTCCTCGTCCAGCACGGCCTCGGAGGTTGCTCCACAACATCGCCCTAGTGCCAAGACCTGATACTACTGATCTGGTGGCTAAGGCCATGTCCCGTTTTCATTCATAACTAGAAGCAGTCAATGCGTGCAAACCTCCGCCAAAGCCATGGGGTTCAAACCATTTTTTTTCTGTGTTGTTTTAGTGGAGTTAGAAACTGCAATGTCAAAATTTGTCCTGTCCCGCAATGGTGAAGGTTTTTTTTTTTAATTCCTGGATCTGGTTCGTGTCACCAAAATGTAAGCACTTGTTCCTTTAGACATTTACAATACCTCCATCAAAATTTGTTCTTTCATAATTTTTTCAGTTATCCTACTGATAGAAAGGCTGGGTTTCAAACCATTTTTTCATCTCAAGTCTTTCTTGTTTTCTTGCCTCCTTGGCGGGGGGTAAATATGCTCTTACTTTTTTTGGTTTGCAAGGTGTGAGCTAGTTGTGTGCAATTTAATTTATTTGTTTATCAACATTTGATTACTTATTTGTTTGCCAACATTTGGTTACTTTTTTCTCAAATAAAAAATGTGTGCAATTTAATTTGTTTCCATTATTGAAATACATTTTTTAAAGATAATGTGTCTTCAGTTTTACATGCACAGAGATTGAACATTTGGTTCATTATTTTTTCCCGAAAAAAGCTTTATCTTAGTTGGGTTGGAAGGTGAGTGTTTGTGAACAACTATTCTCAGATCTCTCAAGATACTCAATTCTTTGAGTCACTGTAACATGTGGACATGTTTTGTTTAAAACTATTTTATTACACAGCTCTGCACAGCTTTGTTTCTTGCAGAAAGCCAATGCTATGTACCCATATTTTGCAGGCACGGCACTGCTCTTGTGATGGGCCATTTCATTTTTTGTACTTGTGGTGTGCTGTTGTTACATCCTTAGTATTGATTTAACAAAATTAACTGCCAAATAAAATGGCAAAAAAAAGGAAATGATTGACTGTACTGAATATAATGCTCTAAACATAATAGTATTTATATAGCATCAATTCATATTAAACAGAGGCTAATGTAAAGGGGGGGGGGGGGGGTCTCTTGATTGGCTGAGGATTTCCTATTGTAATATAACTGTTGGATATAGAGTTTCATAGCACTTTGTTTAAAACTATTTCATGACGGCCTTAGCTTTACAAAGCTTTGTATCTTGCTGAAAGACAAAGCAATGCCCTCATCTCATTAATTTATCTGATTGATTGCGTCTATTCCCACTTTTTTGGGCCTGCTGTAGCGCAACGCTGTTCAGCATTGAACTCTCGCGTGAATTCGGAACGAGACTTGCATTCATTTTGAAATCAAGGCAACAATATGATATACTGCTAGGTTAGCATTACTGCATGTTGTGACATGGCCAGTAATATTGCTGCTGTAATGTTTTTAATACTTGAACACAGTTGTTTTAGAGAAGATAATTACTTCGGATATGGGAATGTCGGCCGTCGACTCCTTGGGCTTTCACATGCACGCGCACACCAACAACAGGTGAGTGACAGTCTTCTTATAAAGTTGTTTTGCAACGTCCCCATGGCAGTTACATGATAACCAGGCATATGGTTTTGATGGTAAGGCCTGTGGCTTCATTGTCGGATGGTTCATAAAGAGGTTTGATGTTTCTGTGGCGTGCAAGTTGTTGTTTTACGTGAGAGGTTTCAAAGTTGCCCCTTGGCTGCCACGTATTTGGCTAGTTTGACAGGTTGCGCAAACGGCGCAATCTTCGCACAGGGAGCGCCGAATTGCACCATTTTTTGCCTACGGTCAGTATTTGACCACCTCTAGCAATGGAATTTCGTTTCAAATGCCCCGGAGTGTCCCTTTAAGGCCACACCCACGGTTCTCTGACAACATAATGTTAAAATTTCCATTACAGATTGCAACCTAAAAGTACAATTGAAACATTATTTTTCTGCATAGTTTCTTTTAACAGAAAATAATATATCAATAAGCATATTTGGAACCAACATTTCTACTTAAAATTCTCACAGACCTTTAATAATGCTTAATCTGATCAAAATGACCATGCACACACCCACTATGATAATACTCCACAAGGGGGTCTGATCTCACAGGGGTTAAAATAGAATAACAATGAATGAAAATTATACACATTCTGTGGTCAATTACTTACAATCACCGAGATGTTGGCGGCTGCAGGCCTACGTTAGAGCCATTGAAGTTAACTGCAAAAGATTTTAAGACATTCAGTGAACGTGCAGTACAACATTATTTCACGAGAACATTTGTCAGGATCATGATGACAACTACAATGTAAAGATTAGTCCACTTCTGAATCACACATCCTAGACGAGCAAACACTTAATTTGCTGAGATTTTAGCGGTTGGGTTTCATGACCGTGGGTGACTTATTAGGTCCCGCAACTTGTTACATGCATGCAAAACGTCCCATGCTGCAAAACATTAGTCGGAGGGGCTAAACACCGTGTTGCGGGATAAGATGGAGGGAAATTAGGCGCGAGAGACTGGTGCAGCAGGCGGCAACCAAACGTGAGACAATCTGAAACCATGCTGCCGAATGCTGCAGTCCTACGCTAAGCAATTATCACTTCAACCAAGAAAATCGGTGCACCACTTTAAGTCGCCTGTTCCCTCAAAGTTCACAATAGTTAATTCCCTCAGACGGTCCACACATACCACGAACCAATATTTCGATAAACGAATATC
>NW_026946014.1:0-12500 GCF_034702125.1 Engraulis encrasicolus
TTGTTTAGGCTAACCCACGGTCAGCCAGTTAATGAAAAAAACTTCACAGGGTCACATCTAGCGTTAATCTCGCGATAAAAAAAATTGTCGCCGTTAAAAAGGGGTTGAGTTAACGCGATAATAACGCGATAATTTTGACAGCACTAATTTTATCACACAATTTGATTAACGTCCAATAACGTTCACGTTCTGACTTGATCAATACGGCCGACTTGGACCAACAAACAGCAACAGACCACAGCCTAAGGTACTTGCTAGTGGCTGCAAATTAAATGTGCTCCTCCTAGTGGTGCTGGACCGTACTACAAGGCGTATAAAGAGAGAGGAGATACAGGTGTTGTTAAGGAGAATACGCTTAAGATTAATTCATATTCAACACTCTCTGATGTTGGGGTTACTCGTCCTGTAGTGCACAACTGGTCAATCCCCGTGCAAATGGCTTAAGTCAATGATAGAATACGTGCAGGCGAGAGTCAGGCTAGACTAGAGTCTTCATGCTGTAATTTCCCCCATTGTAGGACAGAATAGCATTCCACAATCGAAAACTAATTGAAATATCATCTCTAATTGGCAGTAAGGAGAGCCCCTCTCAGGACCTTATGGACACCCAAAGAGACATGGAGGAAACCAAGGACAGTCCCGGGGCAGCAGGTATGATTAAGACCAAAGGTTTATGAAAATGCAAATTCTCAAGGCGAGGTGTTGTAAACATTTTAAACAAAATGTCTACACAGGCACTGAAGAACCGACACATTCGGGACCTCCACCTAAAGCCAGAGGTACAGAACAAAAACATCACAAAATATTACAAAACCTACAAATACCAAGTCTCGATTACCTCTATGTTTCCTGAGTCTATGAAAAATGTTTCCTCACAGAACGAGTCTCTGAGGCTCGCAGGGAGCTCATCAACAGGCTTGGTGAAGCCTCTCTGAAAGCTGTACTGGATGGCCTTCAGCAGGGCATCTCTGGCAGGCCTGCTGTGATCAGAATGGAGGAGAGAAATGAGGTTCTGCAAAAACACTGTGTGACTCAGGAGGACCAAGTGAGGTGCCTCGTTGACATTTTGTGGAGGAAGGGTGAACCAGCTTGTCAGAGATTCCTCTCTCTACTTGGAGAAGTGGATCCTGCCCTCTGTGAAGACCTCTTTGGTGAGTGGCCAGTCCATATGTTGGCTATATCAGACTGATGGTGGAGTTTTCCACTGATTTTAAGGGATTGAAAATTCACTTGAAAATGCCCATTCACACAGTCATGGTAGGGCTTCATGATTATGTAAAAAATGATAATCACGATTATTTGGGCCAAAATTGGAATCACAATTATTAATCACGACTATTGATTTCTTTCTTACAGAATTTATTTAAAAACTAACAAAATGAAATATAACCATGAAAAAAATGATATACCGGATGAACAAAATAAAATGGAATTGTTATAATTATGTAAAGGGCAATAGGGTCAAAGACGTCCAAAAAGGAACTGTCATTCAGTGTAATGCATACCTTCTGCTGACTGTAACTGTAAAAAAACATGCTTTTTAAATAGTTTCAAGTGAATGGATGACAGCCAAGGCTTTCATGAATTCCCTGGAAAAAATGAAAAAAAAAAGAGTCATGTTTCTTACAGTTACAGCCAGTAGAAGGTACCCATTACACTGAATGACAATTCCTTTTTGGACGTCTTTGACCCAATAGCATGATACGTACGTAGGTGGACAGATTTCTGACCAGAAACACCAGCATGTCAATATGTTTTGTTTATTGGAATAAAAGAATGATGACAAAGACATGACATAACAATAAGGCAAACACTCGAATAAGAAACAAACACAAGCAAGAGGAATGAATGAAAGGATATTCAAAAGTATGTCATTTTTCTTACTATTTACAAGCTTGAGAGAGTTGAAAAGATGATATTGATGAGATGATATTTCTAAAAATCAATATAGTAAAGAAGGGCCTCCTTTTTTCCATTTTTGCTTATGAATAAAACACTTAGCATGTTAAAGGAAGAAGTTCACTAAAATTTCAAAAGAAAGGTCAATTGAGTTGTATTAGTAAAAGCAAATATCTTTAAGACAAAACATAATGGTCTTGCTGTGAAAAAAGATAAGAGCTAAGGTCTGCAGGAAAATGTTTCACTATGTTACAGTCAAAAAATAAATGTACAAGGGTTTCATTTTCATTATCACAATAGGAACAATTCAAAACTTAAGTTTGTGTATTTGGAAATATATACATTTGTGTGGTAAATCTTGTGGAGAATTTTAAAATGAGTTTCTTTTATTTCATTCGTAATGCAATATTTATGAGGTAGTAGCCAAACCTTCCAAATGATATCTTGAACTAAAGGATTAAGAAAAAAAAAACTCTTTTTGCTTGCTTCTAAAAGAAAGATTCACGTACATGTTTGTTGTCACATTTTTCATCAATTATATTAATGCCATTTAATATTATTTCTGAGTGGAGAGTGGAGTAAAACTAGGTAAATTATATGATAAGTGACTTTTAATTGAACTGCTAATCCTTGAGGGATTGCCTTGATTAGCATGTCAGTATGTTCTGGCTTCAAGGACGATCAAAGGCAGGTCACTATTGCCAAGATTAAATCCCGATTGAAATCACGACATCGATATCATGATTATATCACAATTTTCAATTATTTTGGATTAATTTGTTTAGACCTAATTGATGGTGACCTTAACCCTATCCAGACCGGGGGGGGGGCTAAAAGTGCCCGCACCAACTTTGACGTCGTATAACTCCTGAATGACTAAAGCTATGACTACGAAACTTTGTGACTTTTCCTAAAATGAAGTTGGCTACAATGTGATACCAACAGATTAGGTTTATCATTTTTGTTGCTGCCACGGCAACGGTTTTCTGACAGGTACGCCTGACAAAAAATCACTGATCTAAGTCTCATCATCATCACTTTTCATATTTTTTTACATTTTCATTAGCATCAGACACCCTTGTGAACATTTGAAGTGGTTTGACGCACATAATAACCAAAATTGATGTGCATTACCCAAGTTAGATGGAAAATACATTAAGGTGACATTTTAGGCAATAAAATCAGGAAATGACGTCATAATGATGTCATAATATCCAATAATGACACCAAACTGATGTCATTCGTAGATCTTTGGCTGAAGATCATCCCTTCCAAGTTTGGTGGTCATACACCATTCGGTTCCTAAGTTATGAGGGGGGGGTCAAAAGAGCCCCCCCCCGGTCCCAGGAATGCCAAAAAAGCCCGGTCTGGATAGGGTTAAAGTACATTACAACAGATTTTAAATTTCTCCGGTCACTCTGCAGGCCCTGTGAATTCAGCTGCAACAACAGCCAAACAGGAAGCAGGTGAGTGGCATTAGAGAACTTTTAATGGAGGACGAGAATGTTCACATACAGTACTACTGCAAGACTAGGGGCACTTGTGATCGAGTGCAGAATGCATGGGGTCCTATGGAGCTACACCCATAGATTCTGAAGTTGTTTCGCATATTTTTTTGTAAAATAGATGCGCGTTGTAGAAGCAGAATGGTTAATCCGCACAGTATTTCTAAACTTGATCATCATAAAATAGAGCATTTGTAGTCAAATGACGTCACACGTTACCTAGATATTATCAGAAACTAGCTCACAACTGCTCAAACTGCAAGAAAACTAAAGGATGTAACTCCCAGATCATTGCACTTCTGATGTGAAATCCCTATCAATCTCTCAGACACCACTGTAATATTGGTGTAGAGGTTGTAGATGATAAGCAAAGCGAATGATGAAGTTTGCCTGCTTTGCGGTTTCCACGGTTTCTGTATTCAACACCATTTATAAAAACAAAAGAGAAAGTGCAAGCAGATGCAACCGCCAGCATATCAGAATGCTACAAAGAAGGTTGCAATCAAAGTTCTTCAATACAGTGTTAAGTGTTCAGTATTGTCTGCCTTGTGCTATGCACGCCTCTCCACATGCTTGTAAATGGGAAAGCCATTTAGGATATGGATCAGTGTGTATGCTACCCAACTGCAACTCCCAACTCCAATTCCCATTGTGACGCAGCGCTCCACAGCACACAACAAAATAACATTCATGCCTCACCTGTGCAATGGCGCCCCAAGGGAGCAGGACGGTAACATGCTCAAGGTACCTCAGTCATGGAGAAGGGTGGGGGAGAACACCGGTTAATTACTCGCCCCCACCAACCTGGCGGGTCGGAAGTCGAACAGGCAACCTTTGGGATACAAGTCTGACGCCCTAACCGCTTACACATGACTGCCCTATGACTATGCTACATGTATCATATAATGTGCCTTCATACATGTGTTTACTTACTGTACATTTACAACAAATATTTCACTGACTTTCTTACAGAACAACAGTCAATGTTATCGAAACTGAAAGAATGTATTGTCTCTCAGTACAAGACAGTGCAAGAATATAATGACCTACCAGGACAGGATGTCTTGCTGACTGATCGCTACACTCAGCTGTTGATCATTGAGAAACACAGACAACAGGGGGAAAGAGAGAAGGAGATGCGCATTAGTGGAGCAGGGTTCTTTGGTGCCAGACAGAAGGAATATAAAAGTATTACTGTGGACCAGCTCTTTAAGCCCAATAACCATGGGGATGTTCCAAAAGCAGTAATTCTCCAGGGCAACTCTGGACATGGCAAGTCCTTTACCGCTCAGAAGATAATGTTGGACTGGGCGTCAGGAAGCCTCTACCAGGATCGCTTTGAGCTCGTTTTACACCTCAGCTGCAAGGAACTCAACCGTCTATACGAAGACGGAGAACAGAGTAGTGTTTTAGATCTTGTGAAGGTTGATGAGGAATTCATCCCACTGGTTCAGAAGAAATTGAAGGAATCACCACAGAAGGTACTTCTACTTATTGATGGATTTGATGAACTTCAGTTCCCAGTGAGTGAACTCCGCAAGTCTCCTGTGAAAGACCTTTCCACACCAGCTCCTGTTGATGCCATTGTGGGCGCTCTGCTGAAGGGGAGTATCCTATCTGCGTGCCACCGGCTGGTCACCACCAGGCCTACTGCCTCAGACAAACTGAATAAGCTCCTCAAACGTCCTGTGCGCTGCACTGAGATTCTGGGCTTCTCTGAGGAGGGCGTACATGACTACTTCAAGATGTTCTGCAAAGATGAGAAGTTCAAGGAGGAGGCACTAGGCAGAGTGAAGGAAGATGAAACTCTCTACACCTCCTGCTTCATTCCTGTCATCTGCTGGATTGTCTGCACTGTATTTAGGGAGCACATGGAAAAGCACATAGAAGTAACTAATGCTTTGGAAACAACCACCTCCATATTTGTCCACTTTGTGAAAAATCAGCTTGAGCACCACTGCCAGGGTTTGAATCATCCCGTGCCAGATCTACTGAGGAGCCTTGGACAGCTGGCAGAGAGTGGCTTACAGAAGCAGCAGGTTCTGTTCGACAAGAAGAGTGTGGAGGGCACAGTCTCAGATCTCACTAGTGTTCCCTTCTTGTGTAAATTCCTGCTGAAGGAGACAGTGGAAAAGAAGGAAATGTTCAGTTTCATGCATCTGAGCTTTCAAGAGTTCTTCGCTGCACTCCACTACACATCAGACCAGGATGAAGAGAATGTCAAAAAGATGCTTGAATTAGTTGAGCAACAGGAGGACAGAAGCCATCTCCTACCTGTCATTCAGTTCCTCTTTGGTCTTTCAAAAGTGAAGGTGATGCAAGATCTGAAGAACCTTGGGTTGACCTCCAATCTCTCTTTGGAAGCATGTCTGAAAGAGTGGGTGGTTAAACTCATTGAAAATAAAGATTCTAAGAAAGATGCGATGATGCTCTTCACTCTCCACTGTCTCTACGAGCTCCATGATGACGAGTTTGTGAGGACAGCCATGGCGGTGTGGGATAAGGTGAAGTTTGACTCCATCCCTTTGACAAGAGCAGACTGCTGGGTGCTGCTGTACTGCCTGCAGTGCTGCTCCACCATCCCAAGCCTGAAACTCTCAGAGTGCAATATCACACCAGATAAGCTGAGAATGCTGCAGCCTGCATTACGCAAATGTCAGGAGCTGGGGTGAGTGTGTAAAGTGACAGTGTGTACAATGTCTGTACAGATGTGTGTGTGTGTGTGTCTGTGTGTGTGTGTGTGTGTGTGTGTGTGTGTGTGTGTGTGTGTGTGTGTGTGTGTGTGTGTGTGTGTGTGTGTGTGTGTGTGTGTGTGTGTGTGTGTGTGTGTGTGTGCCGTGTAGGGCATCTGGGGTGAGTGTGAATGAAGATCATGGAAAACTAAGTGGCTAAGTGACACATGTTGATGTGTTCACTGAATCCTACCATTTTCTTTTTTATATATCCCTCTGTAAAGGCTACATGTGAATAACCTGTCAGATGCTGATGTTTGTGATCTGATCTCATCTATGGGAGAAGGAAAGACCCTGAGTGAACTGAGGTAAGAAATGTATCATTTGTACACTCACCATTCTTATGGACAAACGTCAGTCTTAACCATTGTAAGATGTAAGAAATGTGTCGAGGCAAACAATATTTTGTTCTTCCACCCGTCCCTTACTTCTGTCTGCCGTCTGTCTGTCTGCCTTATTAGCTGTCCATATCCATCTAATTATTGTAATACTTCCTAATCTTGTATTTTAATCTCATCTTTAATCTCTCATCTTTTTGAGAATTGTTTTTTTTTTGTTTCATATATTAGTTAGACTGTTGCACAATATGCTATATGCAGTTCAGAAAGTAGACTCTGTGCGCGCGCGCACACACACACACACACACACACACACACACACACACACACACACACACACACACACACACACACACACACACACACACACACACACACACACACACACACACACACACACACACACACACAGGGGCGGTGCTAAAATGTTTGGGCCCCATGAAAGATTCAAATTTTGGGCCCCCAAAATGACAAATTATGTTATCAGCATCCTTCAGGGGCCCTGACAATGCTGTTGGGCCCTTAGAATCTGTAACACCTTTCCCCCTCTCGCGGCACCCATGCACATGCACACACACACACACACACACACACACACACACACACACACACACACACACACACACACACACACACACACACACACACACACACACACACACACACACACACACACAGTTTTATTTAGGGATTGGGGAATTGTGTGTGTGTGTGTGTGTGTGTGTGTGTGTGTGTGTGTGTGCAGTGTCAGATGTGCAGTGTGTATATACTGTATTGTGTGTTATCTGTGTATGCTGTGTGTTATAGTGTGTTGAATAACAGCTCATCAGATATGTATATACTGAATTGTGTGTTATAGTTATCTGTGTATATGCTGTGTTTCTATTATGTGTTATCAGATGTGCAGTGTGTATCTACTGTGTGTGTCATAGTTATCTGTGTATATGCTGTGTTTCTATTGTGTTGTAGTGTGTTGAATAGCAGCCTGTTAGATGTGCAGTGTGTATCTACTGTATTGTGTGTTATAGTTATCTGTGTATATACTGCGTTTCTATTGTGTGGTGTTATCAGATCAGGTGCAGTGTGTATCTACTGTATTGTGTGTTATAGTTATCAGTGTATAATTGCTGTGTTTCTATTGTGAGTTATCAGATGTGCAGTGTGTATCTACTGTATTGTGTGTTATAGTTATCTGTTTATAATTGCTGTGTTTCTATTGTGTGTTATAGTGTGGATAACAGCAGCCTGTCAGATGAGAGTGTGCAGCAGATCCTCACTGCTGTCTCCAAGCAGAAGAGTGTGGGTAATGTTTTCCTCACTGTGAAGACCATCACCCTCATCACCGCAGAATGTCTTCTCAACTTCATGAAGAGCACACCAACTGTTAAGGGTGTGGGGTAAGAAACACTTCATATGGCACTTCTGACTGATAGGTGCCCCCCCAATCCACCATAACGCAACACTGTCAAATATGTTTGCACTTTTCAATGGATTTCACTGTAAATATGAAATTTGGTTTTTATCATGAGTTTTGGAGGGACAATATATGACTACATACATTAATTCCTTATTGTCTTTATTTTCCTTCAGTAAGTTACTCTTATCTATTGTCTTCTACTCTACTACTCAGATATGTACTCAGCTATTCATCACGCAAAGTGACCTGATAAAGTGTGTGTGTGTGTGTGTGTGTGTGTGTGTGTGTGTGTGTGTGTGTGTGTGTTGCATGTTTCAGACCACTTTTTCCTCCATTTCACCACCTCCCTACCCGACCTTACACCCACCTCCCCTCCCTTGGTCACATACTGTATAGGCGGAATCTACGCAACCTGTCACGCACTAGCTTTGCATCAGTGGTGGCTGATGCCTTGCCCTCAGCAAGCGTGCTCTCCTCACTCGATGTTGACACTGCTACAGATTCGCTCAGCTCCACACTGACCTCCTGCCTCGACAACCTGTGCCCACTAGTCACTAAACCTGCAAGACCTTCACAACCGCGACCATGGCTGACAGAGACCATCCGAGCTCTACGTACCACCCTCAGAGCGGCAGAAAGGAAATGGCGCAAAACCCGCAACCCATCTGACCTCGAAAAACTTAGATCTCTACTAACCTCCTTCTCCGCCTCTGTAACAGCTGCCAAGACGACCTACTACAACGACAAGATCAGCAACACTACAGACCCACGTAAGTTGTTTTCTACATTCAAGTCACTGCTCAACCCTCCCCCCCCTCCTGCGCCCACAGACCTGAACCCAGACAACTTTGCCACCTTCTTCACGGAAAAGACGGCAAATATTAGCAAGCAATTCTGTGAGCCGCCCTCCCGCCCAGAAGACACCCCCCTGGAAAACACGGCGACTCCTGCAACACTTCATGAATTCACTCTGCTCTCTGAAGAAGACGTTTCCAAACTCATCACAAGAAGCCGTCCCACTACCTGCCTACTAGACCCAGTGCCCACGAACCTTCTTCAAGACATTGCCCAAACAGTGGTCCCAGCAATCACATCCATCATGAACTCCTCACTCTCCTCCGGCACTGTCCCCTCCGCCTTCAAACAAGCAAGGGTGACACCACTACTGAAGAAGCCTACACTGAACCCTGCTCATGTTGAAAACTACAGACCTGTCTCACTGCTTCCCTTCCTATCCAAGACGCTAGAAAGGGCAGTTGCAAAGCAGGTCACCAACTTCCTAAACCAGAACGGATTACTGGACCCAAAACAATCTGGTTTCAGAAGTGGACATTCAACTGAAACCGCGTTACTCTCAGTGACTGAAGCTCTAAGGACTGCAAGAACGGAAGGATTATCCTCGGTCCTCATACTACTAGACCTGTCTGCAGCCTTTGACACAGTCAACCACAAGATCCTCCTGAGGATACTCACAGCCATGGGAATCACAGGCGTTGTCCACTCATGGTTCAACTCCTACCTCTCTGGACGCACCTTCAGTGTGTCATGGCAAGGGAAGCTGTCTACGACTCACACCCTCTCCACAGGCGTACCCCAAGGATCAGTGCTGGGACCCCTTCTGTTTGCAATATACACCTCCTCCCTGGGACGTGTCATTCAAACACATGGGTTCTCCTACCACTGCTATGCTGATGACACCCAGATGTACCTGTCGTTCCGTCCAGAGGACACCACGGTTTCGGAACGCATCTCTGCCTGCCTCACCGATTTGTCAACATGGATGAAGGACCACCACCTACAGCTGAACCTGGCCAAGACAGAGCTCCTGGTGATCCCAGCTAAAGAGTCGCTCAGTCACAACATCAACCTCAAGATAGGCTCCACCATCGTGACCCCAAACAAAGTCGCCAAAAACCTTGGCGTCATGATTGATGATGAGCTGTCATGCTCCAACTACATCAACTCGGTCACCCGGACCTGTCGACTCCAGATGTCCAACGTACGGAATATCAGACCTGTGCTGACACAATATTCTACACAACGACTGGTCCAGGCCACGGTCCTGTCCCGCGTTGACTACTGCAACTCACTCATGACAGGTCTACCTGCTTGTGCGCTAAAGCCTCTGCAGATGATCCAGAATGCGGCGGCACGGTTGATATTCAATCAACCCAAAAGGACCCATGTTACTCCTCTATTTATTGAGTTGCACTGGTTACCGATCGCCGCCCGGATCAAGCACAAGGCATTGACCCTTGCCTACAAAACCATCACAGGAACGGCCCCAGCTTATCTGAAGGACCTACTAACGCCTTATGTTACTGGAAGAGAACTGCGCTCATCCAGCACAAGCCGCCTGGCTCTGCCATCCAGTCGGTCTAGGTACTCCCAGTCAAGATTGTTCTCCGTTGTGGTACCCAAGTGGTGGAACAGTCTCCCAGAGGCAGCAAGACTAAGCACATCTCTTGCAGCCTTCAAGAAACAACTAAAGACATTCCTCTTTCGAGAGAATCTACTAGACTAATGCTTGAACTGGCCTTGCCCCAGGGCAGACTCCTGACATGATGTTTAGTTTAGTTTAGTTTAGTTTGTGTGTGTGTGTGTGTTTGGGTGTGTGTGTACTCGTTATTTACTCTTTATAATTAAAAATAAAATAAAATAAAATAAAAAAACGAACCCTTCTTTGCAACTGCACTTGTTGTTCTGTATATCTCCTGTGCACTTTGTATTTGCTTGTGATGTTGGCTTGATTATGTCCTCTTTTGAAAGTCGCTTTGGTTATAAAGCGTCTGCCAAATGCAATGCAATGTAATGTAATGTAATGTAATGTAATGTAATGTGTGTGTGTGTGTGTGTGTGTGATGTCTCCACAGTGGTGTGTTAATTTACATGTAGGCTATTTAGGCCTCATGTACTGTAGGTAGTAGTGAGTTACTGTACATTTACACACACACACACACACACACACACACACACACACACACACACACACACACACACACACACACACACACACACACACACACACACACACACACACACCTGGGCTGGCCCTCATGTATGTAGTAGTGCTACTCCACCTGTGCATTCACACACACAAACACACACACACACACACACACACACACACACACACACACACACACACACACACACACACACACACACACACACACACACACACACACATACACACACACACACACACACACACACACACACACACACACACACACACTCATTATTACATTACATTACATTGCATTTGGCAGACGCTTTATAACCAAAGCGACTTTCAAAAGAGGACATAATCAAGCCAACATCACAAGCAAATACAAAGTGCACAGGAGATATACAGAACAACAAGTGCAATTGCAAAGAGGGGTTAGTTTTTGTTTAGTTTTTTTTAATAAAGAGGAAATAACGAGTACACACACACACAAACTAAACTAAACTAAACATCATGTCAGGAGTCTGCCCTGGGGCAAGGCCAGTTCAAGCATTAGTCTAGTAGATTCTCTCGAAAGAGGAATGTCTTTAGTTGTTTCTTGAAGGTTGCAAGAGATGTGCTTAGCCTTGCTGCCTCTGGGAGACTGTTCCACCACTTGGGTACCACAACGGAGAACAATCTTGACTGGGAGTACCTAGAGCGACTGGATGGCAGAGCCAGACGGCTTGTGCTGGATGAGCGCAGTTCTCTTCCAGTAACATAAGGCGTTAGTAGGTCCTTCAGATAAGCTGGGGCCGTTCCTGTGATGGTTTTGTAGGCAAGGGTCAATGCCTTGCGCTTGATCCGGGCGGCGATCGGTAACCAGTGCAACTCAATAAATAGAGGAGTAACATGGGTCCTTTTGGGTTGATTGAATATCAACCGTGCCGCCGCATTCTGGATCATCTGCAGAGGCTTTAGCGCACAAGCAGGTAGACCTGTCATGAGTGAGTTGCAGTAGTCAACGCGGGACAGGACCGTGGCCTGGACCAGTCGTTGTGTAGAATATTGTGTCAGCACAGGTCTGATATTCCGTACGTTGGACATCTGGAGTCGACAGGTCCGGGTGACCGAGTTGATGTAGTTGGAGCATGACAGCTCATCATCAATCATGACGCCAAGGTTTTTGGCGACTTTGTTTGGGGTCACGATGGTGGAGCCTATCTTGAGGTTGATGTTGTGACTGAGCGACTCTTTAGCTGGGATCACCAGGAGCTCTGTCTTGGCCAGGTTCAGCTGTAGGTGGTGGTCCTTCATCCATGTTGACAAATCGGTGAGGCAGGCAGAGATGCGTTCCGAAACCGTGGTGTCCTCTGGACGGAACGACAGGTACATCTGGGTGTCATCAGCATAGCAGTGGTAGGAGAACCCATGTGTTTGAATGACACGTCCCAGGGAGGAGGTGTATATTGCAAACAGAAGGGGTCCCAGCACTGATCCTTGGGGTACGCCTGTGGAGAGGGTGTGAGTCGTAGACAGCTTCCCTTGCCATGACACACTGAAGGTGCGTCCAGAGAGGTAGGAGTTGAACCATGAGTGGACAACGCCTGTGATTCCCATGGCTGTGAGTATCCTCAGGAGGATCTTGTGGTTGACTGTGTCAAAGGCTGCAGACAGGTC
>NW_026946014.1:20000-22597 GCF_034702125.1 Engraulis encrasicolus
GTGCGTTGAATTCGGCTTGGCCCAAGGATTCTAGTGATAATTATATATTTTACATCGTGCATATGGTTTAAAAGCTACAGGCAAAAATGTAGCTTAAATTTTGACCTGCTGGTGGCGCTACAGAGTTTGAGCTGGGGTTCTGATTTTTATTGTGGTAGGTCATGAGATGGACTACTATGTGTGTACAAAATCCCTGCCCAATTCGACAAACGGTTGCTGAGATATGACCTCACTTCCTGTTTTGCCACGTTTACGACAATTTTGATTGGCTCTCACGGCTAAACGATAAAAGATATCCAATATTCCTGAAGACCCCATGTGTAGCTCAGTCCAGAGATACTATATACCGAATTTCGGGTGAATTGGTCAAAAATTGCCGAAAAAATAGCATTTTTATTGAATTTTACAAAATTCAAAATGGCGGGAAAACTATCCTGGCGGAAAATGACGTCATAGGGTGCGTTGGATTCGTCTTGACTCAAGGATTCCAGGGATACCAAGTTTATGAAAATCGGCCCAGCGGTTCAAAAGTTACAAGCAGAAATGTACCTGCAACTTTGACCTGCTGGTGGCGCTAGAGCGTTGGGACTGGGGACCTATTAATCGCTGTGGGTAATGCTGAGACTGTCCCTAATGTGTGTGCCAATTTACAGCATTTTCCTACCTACGGTTCTATGGGCTGCCATTGACTTGCTAAGGAGAATTATGGTGACATAATAATAATAAGAATACCAGCTAAAACAGTAGGGGCCTTCGCCAGCTTCGCTGCTTGGCCCCTAATAACAGAGAGAGAGAGAGAGAGAGAGAGAGAGAGAGAGAGAGAGAGAGAGAGAGAGAGAGACAGAGAGAGAGAGAGAGAGAGAGAGCAAGGGAGGAAGTGTGAATGTGTGTCTGTGTGTGTCTGTGTGTGTGTGTGTGTGTGTGTGTGTGTGTGTGTGTGTGTGTGTGTGTGTGTGTGTGTGTGTGTGTGTGTGTGTGTGTGTGTGTGTGTGTGTGTGTGTGTGTGTGTGTGTGTGTTATTCTATGATGCATCTGGTATTGTCCCTCTCAGGTTGCGGTGCAGGAAGACTGAGGATCGGTGTAGGAGATGGAGGGACAGGAAGCTCAGCTGTAATGAAAAGGTGGAGATGAAGATTCCACAAGACGAAGAAGAGGAAGATGATGATGAAGAAGAGGAGCAAAGAAGGCAAAAAAGAAAAAGAAGAAATGTGTTGTAATGTAGCTCTGACTTCTGTAAGGCACTGCTGTGTTTGTGCGTGTGTGTGTGTGTGTGTGTGTGTGTGTGTGTGTGTGTGTGTGTGTGTGTGTGTGTGTGTGTGTGTGTGTGTGTGTGTGTGTGTGTTTGTGTGTTTTTTTGATGGGGGGTGGGGGCAAAGGGGTCAGTTCTCCTGGGCCCAAGCAGAGAGGGGGGCAGAATTCGGTTGCCATTGCATCGTATGTTTGGGGTGGGGGGCCTCTCCAGATGACTTTGTCCTGGGGCCGGCCAAAGCTGTCAGTGGCCCTGGAAGCAGGCATCAGCTTTTGCATGCATGTATGATTTGTATTTCAATATATTTTGTTATTTAGAATCAATATGTACATGTAATCATTACATTTCCATGTACAGTATATTTACACGTATGGGGGACTTTTGCCATTGCATTGTATGTTTGATGTGGGGGGGCCTTTTCAGGTGTCTTTGTCATGGGCCCAGCAAAAGCTGTCAGCGGCCCTGGAACCAGACATCTGCTTTTGCATGCATGGGGCTCATAAAGCTCATGGGGGGTGGGGGGATTCTGGACAGCATCTCACCCAGGGAATGAATCAGTTTAAATCTGCAACTGGCTGCTATTGATGCCAGCGCAGATTCTGGACAGCAGGGAGTCAGGTGGTTATTATTAATGCCAAAGGTGTCTACGCTTTGATAAGTCAGACGTTATGGATCATATATTTTGTTCTATTCTGTGCATGGCTGTAGCCTCTTAGTGCAGATGGGGGTCGCCGATGGGCCTTTTCGTTATTTGCAGAAAATATTCAACTACATCATAGCAACATTGCTATGACATTACCGAGAGCCTTAAATAGCAGAGTAAGACATAGCCATTACAATATTAGTGACAGTAAGATGAAAAATAAATATTCAACTACATCATAACAACATTGCTATGACATTACAGAGAGCCTTAAATAACAGAGTAAGACATAGCCATTACAATATTAGTGACAGTAAGGTGGCTCTGTGCTAAGGGGTTAAATAATGCTAAATGTAATTCATTGTAATGTATTGTGTATTTTTTTTTCTTTTTACCAAATTGCTTGAATCAAATTGCTTATTCGTTGTATGCATTAATTTCAGAAAACAACGACGCAATAATTGTATGGGACTCAGAGCTCATTGGGGGGTGGTGGGAGATTCTGGACAGCATCTCACCCAGGGGGTCAACTGGCTATTATGAATGCCAACGGTGTCTACACTTTGATTAGACAGTGGTTAAGGATACATTTTGGTCTATTCTGTGCATATCTTCAAATCATGCCAAATGCAATTAATTGTGATCTTTTGTTTATGAATGCATTCCACAGTTCTGTTTTTATCTAAAGTACTGTACTGTGCTGTA
>NW_026946015.1:0-22516 GCF_034702125.1 Engraulis encrasicolus
GATAGTGGTGCACCTGTTCTGGTTTTACCTGATTATCAGTCACAGATTTCAATCCTTTGTTCAATGCAAAAGGAATATCATTGTTGGACCAAGAATGGAGGGTGCCAATGTTTAACCCATTGTGTCCTGGATCAACATATACTATGCTGTATTCAAGTTCTTGAGATTTGAGCTGTTTTATTAAAGACGTGGGTATGTTAGAGCTGAATGAACACTATACTAAAACAAAGGTTCTAGATTTTAAATCTAATTTATGTATGTGCTTCGGAGGCTGAGATATTTAGGATTTGACAGGCAGAGGGCACCCTTACCCAAAAAGGGCTAAGGACAAAATGGGTTGAAAGAAANAATATAGCTGCAAGCAGCAATGCGGGGCCAAGCAGTAAACTTGGCAGAGTCGCCACGGCAACAGAAGGAACTGCAGCGCCCATTTGGTCCAAATCTCGCCAATGTTGGTGTGCATTCCTTGGAGGGGAGTGTGATCACATGAACCAAGTTTAGTTTGAATCTGTTGAAGAGCTGCCGTGATATGAGCTCTCTTCCTGTTACCTGTTGGTGGCGCTAGAGAGTTTGAGTCTGGGTCTGGATTTTTTTGTGGGAGGTCATGGGATGGACTAGAATGTGTGAAAAAAATCCTAACAGAAATTGACTAACGGTTGCTGAGATATGACCTCACTTCTTGAACCAAAATTGAATTGCACAAAATTTAAAATGCCGAATTTGTTTCTTCGGGTGACATGAAATCATAAAGTGCGTTGGATTCAGCTTGGCCCAAGGAGAGTTTGAGCTGGGGGCATTATTTTCTTTGTGGTAGGTCATGGGATGGACTACTATATGTGTAAAACATCCTAGTCTAATTCGACAAACGGTTGCTGAGATATGACCTCACTTCCTGTTTTGGCACTTTTACGACAATTTTGATTGGCTGTTATGGCTAAACGATAAAAGGTATCCAATATTCTTTCAGTTCAGTCCAGAGATACTATATAGTGAGTTTCGGGTGAATTGGTCAAAAATTGTTGGGGAAGTAGCATTTTTATTGAATTTGACAAAATTGAAAATGGCGGGAAAACTATCCTGGCGGAAAATGACGTCATAGCGTGCGTTGGATTCGTCTTGGCTCAAGGATTCAGTGATACCAAGTTTTTGAAAATTGGCCCAGCAGTTCAAAAGTTACTAATTGCAGACACCCCACCATGTTTGTTGGTGCACTAGAGCAGGGGTGGGGACATTTTTTTTTATTTTAGGGGCCACATGAAATTCTTTGGAGGAGTGTAAGCTTTCTGATGAGAGTACTATGAACACAAACAATTTCCCCCCTGTACTTTAGGTTTATATTAAAGGCAGCCACCTTTAAAACCCATGTGTCATATTATTTGTGAAGCTGCTAATATGAAATTATATTGGGGAGTGGATAAAATAACCCCAAGGGCTGCAAACGGTACAATGACTTAGGTTCCCAACATTGCATTAGATGGTTTGGGATGGGGACCTAAAATGCTTGAGTGATCAGGAAACTTATCATGATGTATTTGCTGAATTTGAGCTTTTGGTACACAATGCTATGGGCTGCCTTAAAAAAAACGGACCTGTTAGCATTTGAAGTTGCAGCAATGTGCCAGGTTTAGAATGAATCTGTTTGATGTCTGCTGACATGTGAGATGTGTTGTTTTACATTTGAGAGGTGTGTTATCTGGACAGCAACTGAATTTTAATATTATTATTGTATAAATGTATCAATTATTATTATTTAAATAAGGAATCCATTTAAAATTAAAAAATAAAGAGTGTATTGAAAAGAAATAAGTTATTTGCAACACTAAACAGAGAATCACGTTTAGCTGCTATTTAATTTATTACTTTTTGAGAGAGTGTTATTTTTGAGAGTTGTGTTTACAAACACAGGGAACCCTAGGTGTGTGCATTTCTGACACCCCCATGCAACAGAAATTGATTGGAATGTTTCCCCTTGGTTTGTTTGTAATAAATTATTAACTATTACAATTAGTATGCATACTTCATTTTATAGTTACAACTAGTTAAGTCACAAACATTTGCATGTTAGTGTTATGTTGTGCACTGGGGGATTGTTTGTTGGAGTTAGGAGCCAAATGTAGTACTGGAGGTTGGAGTTGACTGTACCACACTGATAATAGATGTTGACTGGTCAATAGAAGTACTGTAGTGCAGTGATTCTCAAACTATGGGCTGGGGCCCACTGGTGGGCCCTGAAGGTATTCCAAGTGGGCCTTGAAATCATTTTCCAAAAATAATACTCATATTTTGCTGTGTGTTGCTGTTGAGTTTATACTTAATTGGGTCAGAGGTGGGCCCTGAACAATTTTGACATTTGAGTGGGCCCCAAGTTGAAAAAGGTTGACAACCTCTGCAGTAGTGAATAACTGATTGACCAAGGCTTACTGGCTGGTTTATAGACACTGACTGTTGATGGAGACATATTGTCTGATAACTGATGGATTGCTGAGTGATGGTACAACTGCCAAGTAGAAATGGGTCCAGGTTCAGCTAAAAATTAACAACAAAAATGGAATAAAAACAGAAAGTTCACATTAGTGGACCTTAGTTTCATAGTCAAAGGTGGAACAAATTACTTTCACTGTATTTATTGGACACTTGAGTAAAAAACAATTATCTTACATAGGCGTAAATGAGAAATAAGAGAGATAGGGCTAACCGATGATAAATAGTTTATATTGGCTAGTCACATCCATTACATTGAATTGGGATTTCTACATCATTAGAATAATTAATATCTTCAAAACATAGTGTACTGTTTATAGAGACTAAAACTAATGGAATAGGCTATGTAGTTGTCAATAAAGGATTAAGCATTGCAAAATCTGCACAAGTTGGTTGTAATGGGAAAGGACTTGGTTTAGAGCACAACAGAAAATGCCGTTGCAGCGGAAAAAAGATAGATAGTGGAGTGTCATGTGCATGTTAATTCATGAACCATAGACACGGATGCGCAAGTGAATGTCATTTCAGAATTCAAATGTTTAGGCTACTGTAACAACACGCGACACGACATGGAAGTAGGTGTTTTCATTCGCTATCTCATGGATCGGGGGACACCAAGCAGCTACTTAGGCTACTTTGCTTACTGACAGAAGTGCTTCTAAAACCAACAATAATAAATAAATAAGGATTTGTGAAGGATATTTCCAACAGCTGTCTGTTTCACGAAAAACACAGTAGTAACTAGCAACAAGTTTTCATTATGTAGCCTAGTGTGCACAGAAATCAAGGTGTGAACGGGCAGAATCAATTTTTGGTCTTTTGGCGCGCTCTGCTGACAAAAAGGTGTAATGCAGTCAATAAGAGTAACTGTACACGTCATCACATCACTGCGCATGTTCACTCAGGACTAGTTGTTCGACGACAAGACATGCAAGTTTCTTCCCTGCAGTGTTTGGAAGGTAAGACTATTGTTTACCGTATATCTTTAAGGCAGTTTGTGGTTATACATACTGGATTATAAGGCAACATGTTGTTAAAGATGTTAAGTAAGTTAATCAGTAGATCATACATAGACACTAGATGTTGTGTAGAAGAACAGAAGTAGGATAGTAGCAGAGCGTATTAGTCGACTGGTCAACTCGAATCATGGACGACATGTTTGGTCCCCACGGTTAGCATTCTAATAGCTACAGTGTACCCCCATGAGCAGCATGCCGTCAGAATCGCTGGATTTAAAATACAAATAATGGTTCATATATCAGCAAACTTCGATTTTAGTATTAATCGAGATATCAACATACGAACACAAACGTTAACAACATCGTTCGTATAGAAGGAGTTTGCCTAAAAGAGAGTTCGTAGCCGGTGGCAGATGGACACTCCCAACTGAGATCGCTCCCGGACGTGTAGTCCCAGGTGTTTCTATCACTCCCGGACGTGTAGTCCCACCCGATTATATTTCACGTATCATCATACACTGCCAAATACAAGCAATTTAGGTTTAGGGTTAAGGTTAGGGTTAGGGTTAGAGACAAAAAACTAACATCAAAAAGATAACTCTTCGTTATGGCGGTGGGATCGATAGTCTGGCTAGTGGGAGCGAGCCGACAGGGGAGCGTCCTGCGTTGGGAGCGACAATCAGGGAATCGCTCCGTGTTGCCTTCCGTGTTGCTGTTGCTGTTGTCGTAGGTATAGAGCCATTGCAAAGTCAATATTTTAAGTAATATACAGAAATAATATTCACAACAATGGTCAAGCTCATGTACAGGGGCATTGGTGATCCGTGCAGCAAAGTTGTTAATATACGGTTTTGTGTAGTAGGATAAAGGTAAACGTTGGCCAACGGCGCTAGCCTACATTAGGATGCCTAATCCAAAATGTTGTTTTCATGGATACTGTGCATACTTCTAGAAGAATGTCATCATTTTTGGAGAATTGCCTAGATGTTTTAATCCTCATTGCAGTTGGGTCAAAATTTGATGAACTCCGCTTTTATGCAAGTAGGTTTATAAATATCGGTGGTCTCGCCGCCGCCATTGGCGTCTGTTGTTGCACAACATTGTACCAACAGCGACAGTTAGGAGTTTGGGATATCATGGTGATATTATGGTGATATTGTTGACACAGATAACGGTAGACATACGGATATGACTTGCGGTCACACGTTATACAGCTTAAAGTACTGTGTCAAAATAGGAGAGGAAATTGTTTATAAATGTCTGCATAACGTTTGGAATAATAGGCCTACTGTATTTCCTGGCGGCAGAGCAAGTGGTGTTAGACAAATGTCCCTCGCGTTTCCACGTTCCACATAATCATAATATGGAATTATATTTCTTGTGCTCTTTTCTGAGGGTTTATCCTATGGCATGTTGTTATTTGTTTGGGGGGGGGGGGCACATTGTAGCAGTATGGTCATGATGAATAGGCCTACTATGATTTTAACTATTTGAAAGTATATTTAAATAGATGTGTTTTGTTATGACCTCATAGACAGTTATGTGGTAGAAAAAAAGTTTTCTCCTATTGCTAAATTAATGCAACAACAACAACTACTACTTCTATCGGTAATTATAATATTATGATCAAGCTTTTTATTGTAGTTACAGTAGGTCTAATGGTTATAAAATAAATTCCTACTGTATTTCTTCCTACTACTATGCTTAATAATTGCAATTAACAATGGGCTATATCAAGTAACTAATTGATTTTCTACGTTTGTTTCTCTTTTGCAGTATTTTGCCATTCAAGATAAAAAGGTAACATTATTATGTATGATATTACTTGTGAAAATGCTTGCATGATTCGTTTATTCAGTTTTGTTCAAGTATGTTGCCTATTGACATTAGTGATCAAAATGGCACCATGCAGGAATTCTGTTAGTAGGGGCAATGGGTCGTGGGAAATGGCAACTGGCAGTCTGTCAAACTGGGGAGGTTAGTCAATTATAATATGTTTAGATCGCAAAAAAGGGAGGGGGGAAGGGGGGTAAACTTAATTTTGACCATCTTATTGGTCTTGAGCAAATAATGGCCAAAAACACAGTACACGACTCTTGTTGAAACTCATTGCTGGAAAGCTGGTGTTTTTACTAGGCAAATTGTTCTTAATGACTATCATTTCAAAGCTTTCTGTGAGGGATTGTGCAGCAGTGTGTTTTGGAATAAGCACAGGGACGTCCAAAAGAGAGCTGGTGCCACTGTCACAATATATTGTAATTTCACATTTCCGTGTATATTGATTGAAAAGTTATAGTGAAAATACTGTCATTACCGTCTGACTGTATACCTGATTTAACAAAATATTTTTTATCATTAACTTTGCTGCATAATATGTGATTGTCTGAGTTTTGCAGCTGTTTGTTTGTTATCGTGGTTGCACAGTTTTCTATTTGGGGGGAAAGGGGGCAAATTCTTAATTCATTACTAGACATGGCCAACAGTAGGTAACAGCTTCCTTATCATGGGATTAAGTCAATATTAGGCATTGCTCTGTTATGCTGCTTGATTTTCATGCATTTGTTGGCAGTTTGCATGCACATCTTTCTTGCAAATAGTTTTGTCAAAAGTAGGCTACCTAAAATTTTGGAATTGCGAGATTAAAAAGGTAATGCATGACTGTATTTGCTACACTATGTTTACAAGAATATGTACACAAAATTTGAATATACTACTTCTTCACTGGTTACCACAACCAGACTTGTCAGATCACATATTTGCATGGCTTAAGTACAAGATGGAGCGTAAGGCTTGTCTTGTCCCTTCTCTCTTCCCTACTCTTGTCTTCCCTACTCCTAGAAAGACTTAGTCTACAGAAGAAAAAGAGACTTGGGCTATAACCACTAAATGTTTCGCATTTTACAATTGAATGAGCACATATTCACATATGCCATTAGGCCAGTCAAACTGGACTCGTGGGTTTGTCATGAGGAGAAAAAAACTTCACGCAGGTGTTAGGTAAACTTCGGAATCTTATAATTGATTGATTTGATTTTTAAGCTGAACACATGCAAATGAAGCTGGGTTTGAAATAGCAATGTTATATATAGCTAAATCATTAATCAACACAATATTGGTATACAGCAAGGCAGAACAATTGCACACAGGGCTTCAGGGCAAACCATGTATAGTGCCCCTTTGTACAGTATGTTGTTACAAAAAGGCCTTCCAACACCAATACAGGAGGGCACTGGGTCCCGGGGCAAAGGCCCTGCTTTTCCCCTTATAGCTCAGCTCTTGGTATACAGCATTGGTAAACATTAACAATGTTCTTAGTAAGAAGACTCTCTGTTGTACACATAAAGGAATCTTTTCTGGTCAGTGGTCATTTGTTTAGAAGGTGCACTTTGTCTGATGAAGATGTAAGCCCAAAATTGCACAAGTCAAGTAAAGCTTTGCACAAAAATGACCTGAAGTGTGAGGATCTCTGTTTCAGTACAGAAGCTCCTGCTTGTTAAAAACTACTGTGCTTGTATTTGACTATCTGCCAGGTTTGTTTTGTGTGTTGATAGGCGAGTCATGCCACACACACACACACACACACCTATCACATGCTATACCATAATGCATGCAAGTTTAAAAAAAATGTATGAATTCTTGCAACGTAGACTGTGCCAGACTTGTAAGCACACACTAGATATGTCACCGAACCACATCACAAAGGTTATTGCATTTCTTTATACAGGTGATGCTAATGAAAACTGTGCTAAAATGGTATGGTGCACTTCTGTGTTAACAACAGATGCCTCGACGCAATAAAAAGTCTCAAGCTGCAAGACGGCGCTATGTTCCACTGGACTTGGATGCAGAAGGGCAGCGACTGCCAAAGGCCCAGAAGTCTTTTGCAGATGTTGTGGTATGCTATGAAATTTAAATACTAAATATTTAGATGGCGTTAATTAACAACTTATTGTAAAATGACCATGCACTATTTTGAATTAAGGTTATTGTTCAAGATTTAAGTTAGAGCCCCCCTCACTGTTTTTTTTCTTTCTTTTTTGCTGCTTATTCTGTTATTTCGCTATATGGACTTTGTTTGCTAAGCTAGAAGGGCTGTGTATGAGCATGTTCATGTTTGTAAGCTGCCTGGAATATTTGTTTGCAACATGGGCATTTCACAGCGTTCATTGGTATTCACTCATATTTCAATTTTTGATGTAAAACATCTTCTGTTGTGTTTTAAGCAGCGTTTTGTTAATATTTTTGTCTTCAGTTATTCACTGAATGGCAAATAAATAACAATCTTAGACGTGTTTGTCTGGAAACTTGTTAGGGAACTTGCTGGTGAACACTGAACTTATTGAGCTGCATACTTGTTAAACCAGATGTTTAGGGTGTTTTTAAAGAACATTATGGACATGCCCATAGACAGTCTGTAAGGCTAATAAACCAAATTAGCACCAAAAAAACTGAGAATGCGGTAAACATTTAAAAAAAAAAAAAACAATAAGGGGAACTCTAAAGACAACTCAGAAAAGGGGCTTAATGTACAAAATTGCTTTTAAGGGGGTAGATGATATTTCTACTGCTGCAAGCTTTTTCTTTTCATAACTTTTTGGCAACTGTTGTTACGTGTGTGTGTGTGTGTGTGTGTGTGTGTGTTTGTGTGTGTGTGTGTGTGTGTTTGTCAGGGCTTGACACTGGCATGAGCAACCAGCCAAATGCTGGTCAAACTTGTCTGTGGCTAGTAATAATTTCAGTCTCATTAGCCAATTTGGCAGGTAGCTTATTCTATGATATGACATATCAGCATAGACTTTATTTTGCTCTTTGCCATCTAATCCATTGTTCGTATGTAGTTCAAGGAAAAAGCTCAGTTACTCGGTGTTCGAAGTGCATTCATTCTGTGTGTGTGTGTGTGTGTGTGTGTGTGTGTGTGTGTGTGTTAATTGATTGTATAATCTTCCAAAATAAAGCAAATGTACAAGTGTAATATACGTCTGCCCAATGGGACCCTTCTAGGAATTCTGACACCCAAATTGGGAAACACTGGGTTACATGATGATGTTATTGGTAGTTTGTTGTGTGTTGATGTGTTTATTCATTCTTTCCAATGGTTGCGTTTGTCCAGCAGAGGGCAGAAGTGGAATTAGTGCTGCTTTGTAGTTTTCAAATGTGCATAGAGTGCATATATTTGCAACATTCAATTATTTTACTCTGATTACATAATTTTTTTTTGCTCTTTACAGAAACCTGTTGAGAGACCACAGTCCCGAGATGATGTTGAAAGCAGACAGCGGTTTTCAGAGGCCCCGCTGTCTGCTGAAGTTTTGCAGACCTCTGAAACGGTGGCGCTGCTGACTCAGCCTGCATCTTTGTCCCTCTGTGACACCTCTATCTCACCTGACATAACTGATTTTTCTATCTTTCCTATCCTTCACAACAACAAAACAAGCAAAAGCACTTTGCATTCTCGTTCAAACAAACTCAATGATTTTGTCAACAAGTCTGTGCTCTCAAACACACCAACTCAATCAAGGTCAAATGACTTCAATTACTCAACCTCTAAACCTTCCTCAACTCTAAACAATCCTCAAACAGCTATGCAAGCTACTGACAACTATGTGGAAAAAGCCTCTACATTCTTCCTTTATTCAGTCTGTTGCACTTGCAGAATAATCGCGTCCTAACAGGATCATTTCATCATGATGCCTCAGTTTGGCGATGCAGCTGAAAGACAATGTGGACCAACCCAGCCTGATTGCAGCTTAAAAGTAAAATCAAGAATGTGTTGACCTGGGATGTGTGCTGATGTAAATGATGTTGTTGTACATGGAACTTCACTGTATAAACTGTCTGAAAAATGCAACACAAATTAAAGATATAAATCAACGTCGTTCCTACCGGTCTGTGACTGAATTGCCTAATAATCACCATGTGTGGAATACAGGAGTTTTCAATAAGATATGGTGCGAATCTTTATACCGGAGCTATTGACCTTGAGAATGATAATGGTTGTTCTGACCTGATCATGCCACTTGATGTAGCTTTGCAACGGACTCTACATGGACAATTATGCAGGTGTGGTAACCATTCGTAACTAGTACATTTGCTGTTGTAAAGCAGGGGTCTTTGGTTTGAGCATTTTTTCGACTCACATGGAAGAAAGGTAAACAAGCAAGGACGTCTGGCAAGTTCTGTTTCGTTCTTTTAGTTCTATAGACAGCCTTTACAGCTATGTGGTTGAACTAGGACGATCATTCAGACTTTCACTACCAGATGATGACAATGAAGTTCCCTTTGAAGTGACTGGTGTTTGATGTTATGACGATTCCACATGACGACATCGCCAATGACATTGAGGGTGTTGCAAACTGTTCATAATGAATGGAGCACAGCTAACTTGACTTCCATTCCTAGTGAGGTTTTTAAAAATGAAACAAAATCTACAAGGCGCAGAACAAGAAGTGATTGATATCAATACAATTGATGCTGACATGTTATGATTGCCAAATATATCTGACAGATCTGGGTCAGACCAAAAATGTAGGCCTAAATGTTAAAACTCAGTATGAGAACACAATCAAGCGAAAGTATTGATGCACAATGAGTGTCCCTGATAAAGTAGGCCCTACCATTCGTGACAGAGGCAGATATAGATGTGATTGCTTTACCAATTGATGATGATGTTATGATTACAAATGTAATCTACATACCAGAAATGCCACACGAGGATTTAAATGTTAACCTCATTATGATGAACACAAACAAACGCCAAGTCTGCAGCAGTGATGTCCCCTGATGAAGTAAGGCTATTCATACACTAGTGTGACCAATGAACAACGATCGTTTTACCCTTTAACTAGGCAAGATCAGGACACTTTGTGTACACTCTTGAGAATTACCTAAAACTATGGTGCAATCTCAATACCATCCAGAATTGTTCAGGTCAGTGATATTGGGTTTCTCCGTGCTAAAATGAGAAATATTTCAAACCAGACGGGAATTGCTTCTATCGTAGCCCTTGCATTCAGCATTTGTGGGGATGAGAAAAAGCATCTGAAAATCAGAAGGGCTGCCGTGAAAACACCTACAACACAACAGTTTGCACTTTGAAAAACTATTTTTGAGGAGAGCAGTACACTTCTGTTAGAGATTATGTGGAAACAATCTAGAATATTTTAGTTCAGGTTCGTGGGTTACCGAAATCTGACATCTTTGCTGCTGCCAGTTTCCTACAATGTGACATACGGACATACAATAATGACAGATGGAATGTTCATGGTCCTACAAAGTTGTCAAATATAGGCCTACATGGCGCATATATTTAGTAAATCAGTCAGGAAACCATTTGATGCTGTGTTTGTGCGTGAAAACACAAACAAAACAGAACTTGTGCTGGAATGTGTTGTCAGAGTGAGGTGCGCACTCGTCCTCTGCGAAAGCGAAAGTTGAACCAATCAGAAAGAGATGCAGAGAAAAAGCGGCAGGGCAGCGGTCTTCAAAATGATCAACATCAATACAGAAAAACAAAACTTGCAAAAGATCAGGAAAAGTATCACAAGGACGAAGGTATGAAACAGGAAAAAGCGGTCAACATTCTCGCGGGCAACTTTGTATATAAATATCAGACAAACCCAGGAGTTTCATGAGCATGTCGGCCTATTTCACAGCTTTCAAAAGAGATGCATTCAGATTTCAAAAGCAGAATATTTCCAAAGAAAATACAAAAATGACACAAATTAGAAACGTTAGACGTCAGTACTCAAAAGCTACATATCACACCAACCCCAAACATTTAAAACTTTTTTTTGCGTGCGAAATTACAGTGCACACAAATACAAGTCAAACCTAATTTTTTCCAAAGGAAAATTAAGCAATACAACAAAAACAAAAGTACCAGGAAAATGAAAAAATACGCTTATCTAAAATCAACACAAGTATCATCAACACAAAAATTCAAAGCAAAACAAAAGAGACAATTGATTGTGCAATTGATAATTTTCGAACAAAATTGTAAGCCGTGGACCAGAGCATGTCTGTTCTTGTTGTCACAGATTGCTTTTTAGAAGGCAAGTCATTGAATGTAAACCCCAAAAACTATGCAAAACCCCACAACGACCTGAAGTTGTAAGATGGCTAAAGATGCATAACAAAACACAATATTTGCATGTTTGTGACTGTGACTGTCAGACAGATTGTTACCTGGCTGACAGTCCTGCAACAAAATTGTGGATCTGCCACACTTGTCATCGGAAAATTCTTTTGGGCACGCTTCCACAAGAAAGTGTCACCAACAACTTGGAATTACATGACATTCCCCCAGAGCTCAATTGTTTTTGATTCTTTAGAACAGATCTAATAGCCAAAAACATATGCTTTATGAAGTTGCTCTGTGTTTACCAAGAGGCGTGTCAACGAGGTTGTCATGGACACTGTGTTTGTGTTCTATAAATTCTCAAACCGTGACAAACGTTCTACCCAGAGATGAAAGTGATGATAATACAGCTGATCAGATAAAATTAAAAAGAAAATAAGCTACAAAAACTTTTATGAATTCCAATTTGTACCACACAGAAAGAGTCAGAAATGCGTTGAGATATTTAACAAAGAACAACTTTTGGTACTGATGATGTCATTTTGAATGATCATGGTTGAACTCATTGGATGGTACTGACCGTGTGAAAACGATGATGAAACAGATGATAAATACAATGTTGAAAACAGTGGAGATGAGGAGCATGACAATGCAGAAAAAGAGGAATGATTCTGACCTACATTAAAGCATCAGTCGGGACTAGTTTTCAGACATCAATCCTTACAACCGATTGACATTGGATCTGAGATAGTGGTTCCGCATTTTCAAGACATACTAAGTATGGCACCTGCTGAAGGTCAACAGTCCAGTTTAGTTTACTATCTGATAAAACCAATTGAAAGAGCAAATGTTTTCCTGTCTTGTGTATCCTCTAGGCGGGCCTACGTTTTCATTCTGACAGAGCATACGAAAATAAACTCTTTCAAGTGTGTACTTGAATACACGTTTACTGAATGCTGATGGACGGTTTGCACGCAAACACTTGATTATCTTTTTTACGCTCAATACATTTCCGAAGTAAATCAAGTGCCAAAAAGCCTTTCAATTGCATTACGCAAAAGTGCTCGCAGAAAGAAAAGACGTGTCCCATCCAGAGGACCTTGCTGAAACTCTGACTCACTCAAAACCTATTGTTTGCAGTAACAATGAGGCTACAAATTTTTGCGTGGCATTCGTGGAAAAACCCATATGTGGCTGTCGTGCAGGAAAAGATTTTATTTGCTATGATACTGACCCCCCCCCCCCCCAAACCCTTTAGGGTCTCTATACAAACATTTTTTTTGCGTCATTTAGTTCCGATATTGAAGATGGCCTGTGGGGAAAAAATTTTTTGTCCAGTCTGCAAAGGGCTGAGGGAAAAGGAAGCAAATGTTGCAGGATCTTGATTGGTCAGGCAAAAACCCATTTGTGTCCGTTTCAACCAAACCCTGTTTACCAAACGAGCACGCCCTTTGATGAAACGTTGGCACTCTTTTTTGAAAGAATGTAATCCCTGTCACCATGCTGAAACCAATAGCGTAAAAATTAATCGACCAAAATTCTATAGCGTCGGAATTTCAACAGCGCGGGAAGTCCTCATATACACAGCTTTAAATTCTGGGTGGTCAAACGCTACTCGAAAATTGACACACCACAGTGGAACGCTTGAAAGTGTGACAGCTTTCAATAGACAAATCTATCAATGTTCAACTTCCAAACAGACAAACGTGACTCTGAGGCTTATGAAACCGTTAACATGTGTAGCAGAAACACAGCCACCAGGCATTCCAAGACGTGTCGCAAAAAGAACCAGTGTGTGTAGGTTCCACTTTCCATCCACGGGGCCCCCGTCACAAAAACCGGTTCTTACAAAGACAAGAAGGTGTAAGTTCAGACTAGCGGATGCTGATGAAACTAAACGTGCTAGTGATATCATCAAACACAGTCCAAGAGCCTGCATTATACTTCCACCAGATTTTGATTTCAAGTCACAAAACAGCTTGGCATTTGTTTCAATCTCTGGGAATTGAGCCAAAGTGTATTGCCATGGGCCATGACAATATGAGTTGGTACACAAAGAAAAAAGCATTAGTAATGAAAAACGGAATCCTTCCGAGCTTGGGTGAACCAATACAATAACAACACTTACTATCGAGCTTGGCAAGGCAACATGGATATTAGTGTGTGACCACAGATGCACATTTGCCTGCTGTATACATACTATCATATGTTCACAAAAGGAGAATAGAAATGGAACCAGTATTGCTTTACAACGTACTCAAAATGAAGCGTTTTAAATGGGCAATGTTGGATGCAAAACAAGCAGCATTCCGGGCAGCTTGGAAGTGTTTATCTACACAACAGAGAAGTGTCAGCTCAAGAGGCAGTAAACGCTTAACACAAACTGCACTTGAAAGAATGCTTCCTCGGATGTTACAATTCATTCCTGTTTGGTGAAAAACCTATGCGGATGAGTTTAACCCTTGCACTAATGCTACAAGTCCAAGATCAGCAGATGACTGGAAATAATGATAAACCATTTGGGTATGTACCAAATATCGTTGAACGTTATACCAACAGGCCTCATTCGCGGAAATTGAAAATTTCTGCCTGGCAACTTTTTGTAGTGAATACAGAGTGCTTTCCCAAAATCTTGAGGTTTTTCCAAAAACAAGAATCCACAGACAATAATTGAGTTAAACCACACAACTTTGGATTTCTGAAAAAAACCGAAACCGATCACAACCTGCTGTTGGTAAGATATCCACGATTTTCTCCAACAAAAGATCCAGAAAAAATATTATGCATTCATTGTTACAATTGTTTTTGCACACTATGAAACCCTTCACCTCAAGCCACCTCCTTTCGAAACATATGAACATTATTTACAACAATGGTGCAGTTAAAGGTGGCTGGGTTGTTGATGTTCAAAACTGTCAGTTTCAATTGTGGATGACAACAAAGCTCTGTTTGAAAAAGACAGCGATGAGCTTGACAAAGCTGAACAATTGTTGCAAAAACTGGACCCCTTGATCTCAACAGATGCGTGGGCTTATTTTAGCTCCAGAAGCGGAAGAATGAAAGGCTGCATTGTTTGCCAACCTTTATGAAAGACAAAGTTGGTTGAAGATGAAAAGGACGATGGACCTAGCAAATATAATCCCTGATTTGCGGGCAAACCCACAAACCTGTGTACTCATGGAAAAATTAATAATGTGACAATGCCTAGGCAGATGCAGTGGATGATTACGATCATTAACACCCTGAGGAACACAGTCTGCAGTATTATTACGGCAGTTCGGCAACTGGTGTTTGCAGAAACGTTTGTGGAAAAAAAATACTCTGAAACCATTACGCTTTGTTCCTTACTGGTGGTGCTGGTGTTAGGCAAAAATCATTTGATAAAAGCCATACATTATGAAAGTACGAGGTTGTTTACAAGATGCTGAACATCCAGATGAGCTACCCTGTCATTTTAACAGCGGCCTCCCGGAGTAAGCGGCGTTAACAATAAATTCGTGCATCAAACAATACACACAACACCTTTTCAATTAATGCAAAGGTCAACTTCATGCCTTACAAACCCGTGGTGATGAAAAAATTGAACTGGTTTTACGCAACACAATGAGGAAAATTTGCAATTTTGATCATGGGATGAGATCTCAATGGTGGGCACAAGCCTTTTTATCTTACATCAGCGGAAAGATTAAGACAGATAAAAACAGACAAAAGATTACCATTGTGCGGGAAAAATTTCGGTTATCTGTGTGGGGATTTTTACCAACTCAACCTGTGAAAGGGAACCACCTTATGCTGCAACAGACGGAGGTTAATCGTCGGGAAAACAAGTTTGAAATTGTTGAACTGACCACTGTTGTTCGACAAACAAAATGCTACGTTTGCAGAGACACGAACGCCTCAGACGGGTAAAAAAACACAAGCTCTCATATCGTGATGTGCGTACATTGAAAAAACAACGTGAAATGGCAACCGATGACCATTCGATCTTGCATATATATGCAACAAATGCAGAAGTGCAAGAATATAATGTCAAAAAAGTGAAGACACCTGTCCAGATGTTAAATTCAGGATATTGGCCCAAGATTTTCAGCGAAAATCCTAAAACCGGAAGAATGGAAAAAGATGGCGTGCTTTCACACCAAAAATTTTTTAATTCGTGTTTGCCCTAAATGTGTCCAAGTTCGGTATCGGAGCGCGTATTTTGCTCTTGAAAAACTTAAATGTGCAAGACGGGCTCACAAAACGGAGCGAAGGGATGATAGTAAATATTATGCGGTGTGTTGATTGATGATAACATCTTCCAAAAGCCAATTTATCGTTGCATTTGTGCCATAACGTGGAAGGAGTCAGCGAGCAAATCAAACAGGACAATCTGCACGTTCAACTGAAATTTCCAAGACAAAGAAGCCAAAAATTAGTAACATGGTGGAGTTGCGAAGAACGATCCTGGTGGTTGGCATGGGCTGTGATGTCCACAAGTGTCGGGCCTTCCAGTTGCAACGGGCATTCGTTCTTTACGCAAGATATTTGCAGCTGGCCAGGCAACCTTGCCTTAAGTGTGTGAAAAACTCGAGGACTGATCATTGACGAACTCAAAAGGACTTGCTCTAATTGTGATGAGAAAGTTTCAAGCAGCCAGGGGAAAAACTATGCCCAAACTTCAACTGTGGAAAATCAAACTTAATGTGAAAACCCCAGGGATGTCGAATGCACTAATACTGTTCACAAAGTCTACAAGGCCCACATTAAGGACCATTTGACGCTCATGAAACATTGATGAAAGCTGATTGCATTTGTTAACGGAGACAGGCTAAAGCAAACTTCACGGAACATACCCACAACTTCCAGGATTACCTTCCAACACAATCCAGGAATAAATGCTATGATGAGTCTGAAGCTGGTTTTTGCACGTTGACAAAAAGACGGAGGTGGAGTTGGCCTTTATTGTGGTGGACAAACTTGATGGCAGGTAGCACGTTCACAGACATGTATTTGGGAGTGTCTCTTATTTTGAAATACACATGTAAGTCATTGCTGCGTGTTATACAGACCTAGGTCTTACCCCATCGGTGATTGAGGGAAAGCACGCGCTGCTGGTCATACATGAAATTGAAAAAATACCCTGGGAAAAAGCTTAATCATGGCGACTCATGAAGATTCTTTGTAACTCTCGATTGCAAACTTACTTGATCACATAGGATACAAAAACAATGCGTGGAAACAATTTCACTTGGAAACAAACTACTTAATAGCTCGTGTACTTTAACGGTGCAGAAAAATTATGGTGGCGTTGTTGTACCAACGTACTTTAGTTTTCATGAAGCGATTCTCATTTCCCTCCATTAGTTTTTACTGAAATTCCTTAAGTTTCATGAAGTGATTTTCTTACACACTAACTCCTTTTTGCCTGAAAGACGGGGGCACCCAAAAATGCTCCATTGATAGGTTTCACATGATGATTACCGGCTCTAACAGCAGCTATTCTGTTGGAATATTCCAAAAAATTTTTGAGCTCATAATATTCATAAAATCTCTGATTACACAGCACTTATGTGGGTATGCATTGGGGAGTTCAGGTGGGTGGGGTATAATGGGTGGTTGGAGGCAAGGAAATTCTATTATCTATAAACTTCTTTGCAGACTTGCACATACCACGTGCTTAAAAAAAAATCTGGAAAAACAAATCAAGAAATAGATTTTTAATTTACTTACTATATTAATATTGAAACCAATGTTTCCACAATACTGACAATTTGGGTCATTCCATGAACTTGATCTCCCCTGGCTTTTCGTTTATTACATGATTTTTAGTTTCTTTAAACAGTGACAATATTGGTCATTCCTGAAATTGATATCACTCTCCTATGCTTGATTACATTTACTGGTTTTATATTTACAACTGGCAAAAACTTGGTTTACATGTCTGTCCTATATCACTGAATTTTTACAGGGTTGTACCACTTTCTCCCTTTTAACATGTGTTGTACTTGTTGGGTACACCGCTAACACCTCCACTAAAAGGACATTGCAAATAGGAATTGGACTGCTGCTGTGCAATTATGATTGTCGTTCAGGAATTACGCAGCATTCTTATTGGGCTTGATATGGACTCCAAGATATTCAGGAGCTACCACCAGTATTCATGGAAATCTACATGCCCTATACTGTGGGTAGAAAAGCTGAGACTGAATTCTGAACTGCCACCAAACAGTTATCATGGGATAAATACCCCATTCTATGGCCTCTTTGCAGTGGGTTATAACACCAAAGCCTGCATCAGAACTGCACCAAACCTCTTTCATGGAAGAAATCCTCCTTCACACTCGCCTCTTTGCTGTGGGACTTCACACGGACCCTGCATCATGAACTTTACATAGGACTTCGGACCCCACAGACAAAGCACTGCAAAAGAATAGTCATTCATGGAACCTAACTCCTTCTACCCGCTTTTTTTTACTGGGGTATAACAACACCGGGACTGAAATCATGAACTAACAAACAGATTCCCAGATTCCTTCTCGCACTTCTTTTTTTGTGAAATGAGACCTGAAACATGACACATCTATCTCACATCTCTGGAAACTCTGTGGACTGTAATATCAACTTATCTATACTGCATATCCCCTTGGACTTTGACTGTGATCAAAATCAAAAAACATACATGATCTGTTAGTAATGGGTTAAGCGTTGAACAGTCATACAAACCACGCGGTGAGCAAAGGTCATGGGTAAGCGTTTTGGGTGACTTATAGCCCAAAAGGTTGCTGTTGTTTCGACTTGATGCGCGGTTGTGGTGGGAGTAATTTAACCAGTGCTCCGTTCCATTCTCTCTATGACTGACGGACCTGAGCCATGGTATGGTCCTGCCGCATGCTCTTAGGTGCCTTAGGGTCTGCCCCCTAGCCATGGGTTAGGTATACAAATGTCATTGTGGGCAGTGTTCACGTGTGTGCTTGTGGATTCCTGGTGTCACAATTGGACAATGCGAGTTGGCGAGTTTGTCCCAGTAGGGGTCTAATCATTCCCTACCACATGCTGTATGATGTCTTTACCTACAATCAGATTTTGATCTCCCTGATTCCTGTAAATTCTCCTCCATGCCTTTAAGTCCCTGAGAACCCTGTCCACTCTGTGAACATGTATTCACAAGTACTAAGGGAACCTGCAGCGTCTTTGGACGGAGGGGGTGACAATCTTTCACCACACGGCCCCCTTCCATGCAGTTGGTTCCAGATTATATAATCAACTACCCCAAGTAGATCAACTGTGTTGTTTACCGTTGTTTGGTTTTGTGTTTAACGTTTTTTTTTAAATTTGTTGTGGTATTGATTTGCATGGAATGCACCGCAATTAATGCATGATGACACACACAACATGAATATTCTAATATATTCGTTGACGTTACAAATATATTAAGACCACCGCATTCAACTGTAATATATTGGGGGGGTAAATGTTTTTTGATTATCATATCATGTATCACGTTCTGTGTTTGCATTGCCAAATAAATAGTGAACAGCTAGACCATCATTGTATGTGATGTATGGTAGTGTGAGCTATGTTCATTCCATACAGAATAAACTATTGTACTAAGGGCCAATTGTGCGCTATACTTATCTGTACATTTATTCCTACGTCTTCCTATAACCTTTTACCTTTGTCTATTCGTACCTTAATTACAGGTGCTGAACTAATTTGCTTTATAATTACATGACACATAGCAGTATTGCTGCCCTCAGTTTATATTGAGGTCAGCGTACAACAAACTCCAACATCCTCCCAAAAATTCTATACGTAGCACATCAACAGATCGGACGCGTCTGCTACTCAGAGAATTGAATTCAACTTGAACAACATTGAAGTGCTCATGAGCACTGACGCCATAGCAGGGGGTAAAAATGATTGATAAGGGTGGGATTGAAGTCACCGAAACCTTGTTGATCTACAATCTAACTCTATACTATTTACTGTGTCTCCAACGGGGGGCTCTACATACTCCCAGGGGGTGGTTAAGGAAGCCCTGTGGAGTTGGTTGAGATCAGGATCCAGCTGAGACCTGGGGAGTAATGCTGTTATTTGTGGCAATTGGGTGGCCATTAGTGTATTTTATCTTTATTTTACACTTGTTTTAAAGGTGATGTGTTTTGTAGGCTCATGGGAGGGGTGAAGGCGGGCGTTGGGGAGATTTATGAGAGCGGCGTTAAGGGGCCGTTTTGTTTCAAAAAGCTTGAGACCCACTGGCTAGTGGAATAGATGGGAGGAAGAAGGGAGGGGGTTTAGGAAGCATAGGTGTGGGACCAGGGTGGTTAAGGAACATATGTCAGTGAATTCACATGTGATTTTTTACGAATAGCCAGAAGTCCACAGTTCAACTCAGCTAAGCGGAGTACTAGTCACAGTCCTAGCCTCTTAGATGGGATCCGGGCGCCCCCCCGCGCCCGTAGACCTTCCCGTGGCACGCTGGTAATACTCATTGAACTGTTAACTACCATAGCACTACATTACTATGGAACACCAACAGGCCTTTTTAGTTAATGCACCACAACTTGGGTCATTACCAGACTGGTAAAACAACAAATGTAATAAAGCCGCGTCCTTAGGGGTAGACTGCAGAACCGCAATTCAGGAGGTTAACCCTACCGTGCCAAAGTGCAGTATAGTCTATCTCTCTCTCCTCTCTCGTCGGCTCTCTCTCTCTCTTCCGCCGCTCTTTCTCTCTCGCTCTCCTCCCTCTTCCTCTCTCCTCTCTCTCCAAATGCTCTAACTTCAACCCCTTGTCTTAATGGCTGTTGTATATCCCATATGTGTTTTGGAATGTTGCATTGTGGCCTGTGAGTATTTACAAAAATTGCTTGCCCTTAATTTCCCCTCTTTGGATTAATAAAGGACTGTAAATTTAAGTTTACTCTACTCTACAGAGAGACCTTCAACAGTCCTTTATTGAGAACCATAAGTGTTGCTTTACATTCACCATGCATGTTGCTCCTTCCATTCACCATCTAAAAGGGAGTAGCCCTCCCCTTCCGGCATTCCCAACATCACCCCCCATAACCCTGAGGCAATTACCACCTGAAAAATTAACTTACCACCATTAACAGATTGACCAACGGACCATGATCTAACACCATTTTCCTACCACACCAGAGAGAGAGAGGAGAGGAGCGGGTGAGAGAGCTGAACGAGCGAGCTGATGGCGAGAGGAGGAGCGGGAGATGTTGGGAAGAGAGAGGACGAGACGAGAGGAGAGAGGGAGATAGAGAGCGAGAGAGAGAGAGAGGAGATCACAATTGACTTCTTATTATTAATCATGCATTTACTATTTATATACAGAAATGATGCTTATAAACTTAAACTTTAATTTACTTTCAATACTGCTTTCCTCCCGTTGGGCTGCTACAACAACTGTAATGGTTTATTTTACCGGGTTAAACACGAAATATTTCATTTCATTATAATATCCATAGTTCAAAGGAGGAACTGACAAAAATAGATAGATGAGCGAGACAGAGAGAGCAGGAGACGACAGACAGAGGACAGTAGTGCTACTTGCTATCTACTGCTACACTGCTATTGTCCTATCAGAGTAGTGCTTCTTCCCTCTGGTGTGTGTGTGTGTGTGTGTGTGTTGTGTGTGTGTGTGTGTGTGTGTGTGTGGCTGTTTGCGCCTGTCTGTGGGTAAGCACACACACAGTAACATTGACACCCCCGCGCATGTTAACTCTGTGTATTGTGCTAAGCCACAACACATGCTAAGTGTGTGTCTACACTGAACCTTCTGTGACCCCGCGTCAACAGGCGGCTGGGGGTATGAGACATCCAAATGTTCATCAATGAACAACACAAATTTGAGGTGCTGGGAGCTAGGACATAGTGTTGTCAATCGCCATGAATCTCGTTATCGTATGCCTCATAGTGACGAGCCCTGTGTCCACTATTTTGAAAAACATCCGGCTACAGTTGCAAAAAGCTACAGGCAGATAGTAGCAAAAAACTTGGCCCTGCTGGTGGCGCTCGAGAGGGTTTGAGCTGTGACCTGCATTTTTTTGTTGCGAGGCCATGACTGGACTACTATGGGTGTAAAACATTAGCCAAAAACCGACAAAGGGTTGATGAGATATGACTCATTCCGTTTTGCAACTTTTACAAACAATTTTGAGTTGGGCTGTCACGCATCTCTCCCCCTAACCGATGAAAATATATCATTATTCCTTAAGCCCCCATGGTGTCGCTCAGTCCAGAGATTCAATATTATACCAAGTTTTTGGCGCATTGGTCAAAAAATTGCGGGAAAAATAGCATCTTTATTGAATTTACAAAAGTCCAAATGGGGGAAAACATCAAGGGGAAACCGACGTCATAGGCTGCATTAGATTCGTCTTGCCCCGAGGATTCCAGGGATACAAGATTCTTGGAAATTGGCTCAGCGGTTTCAAAGTTACAAGCACAAAATGTCCCTGCAACTTTGACCTGCTGGTGGCGCTAGAGCGTTGGGGCTGGCGGTCCTATTAAAGTGCTGTGCGGTAATGCTGAGCCGGCCCGAATGTGTGTGCGATTTACAGCAATTTCCTACATACGCTTCTATGGGCTGCCATAGACTTGCTAAGGAGAGGAAAGGTGACATAATAAGAATACCAGCTAATACATTAGGGGCCTTCGCCAGCTTCGCTGCTTGGCCCCTAAAAATGGGTTGATTGGGTTGTCAAAATCTCCAGGGTTTTTTTAGTCAGACATGCAGACATAGTAGTCAAACGAGGACAAGCAGTCTTGTACCCTTGACTCCATTATTATTAACTTGATACTTGGTGCATTATAATTTCTTCTGTTTACCCACTTGTCAGTGTTGTCTTATAGCCTCTGACAATTAGCTTAGGGTTTAAGTTTAACAAAGTGTACCTTTGACTGATATCATGTATAGTATGTTGGGTAGGTGGATCAAGGGGACAGTTTAAGACCAACTCCGGGGTAGAGAACAAGCCAGAGTATCACACTGGCACTGTGC